>NC_050076.1:23764420-23951920 GCF_009764565.3 Dermochelys coriacea | reverse complement strand
ATAAAGGACAGTAAATTAAAAAGAAAAAAAAGGATTTTTTTCCTCAGTATCAAAGTTTAGAATAATTACTGCTTCTGTAACATGGGTCATTGAATAATAAAAACCACCTTGTGTTTCTGCAACAATTATTCATTTTTCAGATACTCTGTTTTTAAGAAAGAGCTATATTATTTTAAACAACTTTTCTTAAACTGTCAGTGATGTTAAGATGTTTGCACAGATGCTCTACATATAAATCTGATTTATGTTGCTTTAATCGGTCAAGAAATCCCTCAAATAACTTCATTTGGTATTTTACTCCCCGATTAATGGTTTGGAGTCACTGATTTGTAGCTGAAGTTTTACAGAATGCAAAATTAAAACAAATGTGTTTTTAAAAAATGTTCTGTATTTGTTCAATTATTGTCTAAAACTGAAACAAATACAAAAACTTCAATAAATATATTTTCTTCCAAGAAATGACATACTGTGGATTTTTTGTTTATTGTTGGGTTTGATGTTTTTGCCTCTAAGGAGGTCAGCAATATGGAAACATAAAGGCCAATTTAATTTGTGCATCTGTGGCTGCCAAGTATTTTAATTCAGACAGCTGTGACTGAAGAGTTAATATTTTACTTGTCAAAATCCAAAAGAAGGCTAGTGAATCACTCTAATTCTCATTAAGAGGCTTTCCCCCAGTAGCACCCTAATTCAAAATAATGAAAGTAGAGACTGAGTGCGATTCTAATACCAGTTGAGACCTATCTTTTAATATTTCTCTAGTGATGGATTAGGGATCGGGGAAATTCATCTCAGATCATAGAGCCTAATTTAATAAGGGATCATTCCAAGAGTATTGCATTTTATAATAATGTCATTTAATGTGTCGTCTTCCATTTTTACTGTCCCATATGTATGCTTACATGATGGTGCCATTGGGATAAACTTTTAAAGAAGCAGTATCATTTTTGGTTTTAGGTCCTCCTTAACTATGAAGTTTATCAATGATATCATCTATTAGCATCCCTATTATTATTGCAGAGTGGTTTAAAATTGAACTGTAAGAGAATGGTAAAATAAACAATCAGCTTTTCACATAATCTAAAACATTTTGTGGGGGTGGAAAATGTTTAAAAGTAGGTTTAAATCAAATTTCATTGTCTGATACAATAGTGCCATAATTTGAAAAATGTGATAACCTAGTTGTTTAAAATACAAGGGCATTTTTCTCCTGTAACAGTATCCACACACAGTTTTAGATTGTTTGATAAGCTGTTGCAACTCTTTAGGCAACACTAATTGTTCATGTTTTCTAACTTTTTTTTATTATTACTTAAAAAATATTTCCCATAAACAACACTCATTTGCCATCCTGTGAGGGCAGAATATTATTAGCAACCCTGCATACTGTATAGTATTTAATTTTACAATTGTGTATTAATATTTTGATTATGTTAATCAGTTATGCTATTTTTACTTCTTGGCATTACATTGAACATGAAATTCTTGGTGATTACTATAACAATACTTAAGCTAGTCAGGGTCAGGAAATCATAACCACATAAATGTCAATACATTATTATTGGCTATAACTCCCATAGCTATAGCATGAGCTTTGCTTAATCAAAATTATATTTTATAATGCCTTTAGGAATACTGTAGTTATAACAAGAATTTTTGTTCTAAATACATTCACATGATTAGGTCTTTATTTTCAGATAACAACTTAACAGCTTCACTGTGAGGTTTGACAGCATTAGATCAAATATACAAAGCCTATCTTGGCTACAGCTGAGTTATAACCTAGGAGGTGTAAGATTGATGTAAACAAACAATCTGATACAGCACTTTTTCCAAAAATCAGAATAAGTAATCTGAACAGGGACACAAATATAAAAAGAGGTTTTTCATATTTTTCTCCTTTCTTGTGTATTTTCACATTCTTGTTTTCTTTAGAGTATTATATGTTTGAGCTATATTTCTTGCATTTTAAGTACAGTATATCTTTCTTTTCTGATACATTTCAGTTTATTATTCTTTTCTTGTCTAAAATATTCCTTTCTCAATATTTCTTTTCATTTTCTTCTTTCATCTTCTGCACTTTAGTCCTTGTTTGTCTGCCTTACTGTTTTTATTCCTTTTCATTTTCTCTACTTTGTCTTCTCCTAAAATTAGGGGTTTTTTCCCCGACTATTTCATTTTTAATTTTGGAGCCTTGTTTGGTTTGGATTCAAAATGCTTTCTTTAGATGTTTGAATTCCGTTTCATCTAGTTTTATAGTATAGATTTCCCCTCCCTATCTTATCTATTAGTGTATTGTTTGTTACATTTGTTTCTTTTTATTAAAAATCAAAAGTTATCCTTTCAGTAGGAATAATGTTACACATGTACATGTCTGGCATCTGGAACCTCTTTAGGGAGTCTTTCAGTTTGCCAAAAGAAAATTATATTCAAAACTATGTTGATAAATCAGAGAAGAACCTCAGAGTGTTATATCTAAAATAATTAGATATGACCGTTTTCTGTCAGAAAATCAGAAAAAAACTAAAACAAATTGCAAAAAGGAATAAAAAAATATTTTAAAAGCTGGTTTTTAAAGAATGTAGACTATTCTAACTCACCTTTTTCCAGTTTCACCACTTGTTTTTCGCATAGCAGCCTCATTACATATAGGTTAAAAAACAACTGACAATAAATGTGGGCAGTTAAAATGAGTGGATGTAGGGTCACATGTACTTTTCACATTTTCCCAGTTATAACATATAATTCATCACTGTTGTGGTAACTTTTTTTTTAACATAATCATAGAATCAGTGGAAGGAAAAAGTAATATTATGTGCAGGTCGTAACCTTATAAGCCTATAAGCCACTACTGTGAAATGGATCTCCCAGCTGAAATAACTATGAAAATCTTCAACATCACCAAGACAAAGACTCTTGGAGGGTATATCAGCAAAAATTGTATTAAAAACACTATGAAAGGAGGCAGCATTTTCAAATGTTTAGTAAAGGAGACTGGAAGTCAAAATTCTGTTCTGAGCTCTGATTGGCACTGACTGGCTCTTTGATCTTGAGCAATTCACTTAGGCCCTGTCACACAAGTTTTTAAACCATGATTTTACAGAGACCTTCTCACCTGAACCAGTTACAAGTTACACAGATCAGTTCTGTATCCACATATCCTACTACCATAGCCATGTTCACACATCCACACCTGCATGCTTCCTACCAGTGTTTGTATCAATGCATTCAACACATGCACCTGCACTTCCACCAAACACTGTGGTGTCACACCATAGGAACCATGCTACCAGGCACCACCTGTGGCAACCCTGTCTTTCTTGGGCCCCCAGGGGGAATGGAGGAGGGGGCAAAGTTTCTACAGAAGAAATAATACAGCCCTAGGCTTATTTACCTCTGTAGGACAAGGTGATAACTGTGTTCATCTATCCTCACCCCATCCCACCAACTATTCACCCATCCCACCAATTCTCCACCTCTTCTTCCTGCGCAGGCCCTGGACCCATGGGAACATGTCTGCAAGGGGCTACTCAAGTGCTTAAATTATGCATATACTTAAGTGCATTGCTGGATCATGATCATAATTCCTAACACATAATTTATTCAATGCATTTCACTTCTTTCAGTCTGTCAATTATCTGCAAACAGAACATGATTTTCTCTAGTTTATGTGTTACTTAAAATTATCCACCAAATAACTATTGGCCAATAAATTGCTGATAAGTAGCTCTTTGTAAGATTCAATATTTGAGTTCCAAGTTATTTTTATTGTACATTTAGGTCATACAGTATGTTTCTTTCCTTGATTGGACAGATATAAATCACTCTTAAAAACTGGTTCCAAGAGCAAAAACTCCTGATTAGAAATACAAAATTGGCTTTCTGCAAATTAAATGTGCTGTTTTAGTGAATAAATACACTGGCTAGAACATTCACAGACAGCAAACATAAAAGGAACACAAATCCAGTTGAAGTACATTTTTAAGAAAAAAAATTCAGCTAACTATTAAACATAAAATTCTGTGGAATTTGCTCCGCTCTCACTGGAGTAGATCACCACATATCTTCTAAAATCACCTATTGCACAAGAGTACTCCTTTAATACTTTCATTTTCCTAAGACCCAAATTATGTTCTAGTAATAAATTCTATACGAGAGAATTTTTTTAGTAAAAATGATCATAGAACCCCCCAAAATAGTATTTTATATTTGATATGAACTTAAATTATAAAAGAATAAAAGCTTTAACAATCGTAACTTTAGTTAAGTATTCACAAAATATAAGTAGTGGGAAGTGGCTAAAGAACAAGGGGTAACAAATTTTATTTGAGTTGCAAATATAGCCTAATCCTGCATTTCTTGTACATGCAAAACTCCAAATGAAGTCAGCTATAAGCATTCAAGGACTGCAGAATCAGACCATAAATTTATTTAAAGGCATGATCATGCCCTCATAAAAGTCAATGGAAACTTTGCCCTAGGAGTTTAGTGGGTGCATGTTTAGGCCATTTATTACACATGAAGGATTTCTGATTTTCTCCCTAAAACTAGGTATGGTACTAAGGGCCGGTTTCTGATTTCTGAAATAGGATGCCTATTGACATGTTTAATTTACTATTTACTATAAGAAATTGATGATAGAGTCAGATATTTCTTTGATGCAATCCTGTGAGGAATCATAACAGGAGATAGGTTTTTTTTGCTCACAGTTCCAAGCCTTTTTCAACCAGCACTCTGTCCAAAAGGCTTTTCTCTAGGCTTCTCCTCCAGGCTATGCTCCTAGTGCTTGTTCTGGCCATCTCCTTATCTTTCCACTGCTTCTCTCATGTTTTTTACTACTTCTCCCACAGACACAACTGCAATCAAATCAATCCCTTGCCTTTGTGTCTGTTATCAGACCACAAAGGAACCCCTCCACCCACATACTAAAATTCCTGACCAGCCTCTTTGCTTTGGATGGTGGTTCCTATTGTTTCCGCTGTCTAGTTCCATAAAGGAGTTTGTTTCTTACATTTTTCGTGAATGAAAAGCAGGCATTACACCCACCAGCATCAATGAATATCACTCAACCCCCAGCATAACAGGATTATCCAATATACATATATGTTTCTGCTGAAAGACTAATCTTAAAATATACGGTTTGACAAAGACAATTTAATTTATTTTAATTCCTTTTCTTCTTTAAGTCCTTTAGGTTTCTTATTTTAATGATGTTATACAGACCAACTAGTATCATTCTGTGCCTATATCTTGTTTATACCAAAGTGCTGGTCTGTGGCAAATGACTATAGTCGCCTCTAAATATCATGAAATACATGGCACCATGGCTGTGTGTTTCACATGTTTATGTATTTTTCATTTTTATGGACTCAAACTCCTACCTGCTTTATCCATGTGCAACAATACTTTTCTCCAGTAATAACCCTCCCTAATGTTTCTGTTGGTCATCCACACAACTGCTTACAAGAGTGAATAGCTACGTACAAGAAACTCAGATATAGGACTTCATTATGGAATTAATTTTGTAAGTGCTAGGAAGTTGCAGTTTACGGTGGGTTCCTTTAAAGCAGATGTTTTTACTGTAGATATGTCTGATTTGCTCTAATTTTAAGCAGATTCAGTCCTATTAGTACTTGTGATCACTTGATAATACCTGGTATTAATAACACTGTTACTTCTCTGTAGTACCAGTGGCTGCTTTTAATTATTTTATACATTTTTAATAAGATTGTTTTGAAAGGCAGTACATATTTGATGCCTTGCCTGGTGTCCTAGTGAGATCTCTCTAGTATTGAGTAGGAGGCTTGAATTTGACACCTGGTCTTAACTCACCCCATGGGGCTTCAGTGAACACAAACACTCACTCGTCTCTAGACTACAGCCCTAGGCTGTGATTTTGTTAGATCTCTTAAACCAAGAGAGATTGAGCCTAGTCAATATTTGGATGGGAGACTTACAAGGAAAAAGGGAATTTGTGAAAGATGCTTTTTGTGCACCAGTCTGAGGCTGTTCCTTTATGTCTTTCCTTCAGTTCTGGTTGCATTTCTCTCTTCAACATCCTCAGGAGGGGAAAGAGTTCTCTACTTCCTCTACTGATGAGAAGGAAAAGTGCTGCCATAAAGTTTCATATGCATAGGCTACCCAAAATTCCCTACAATGTACTATACATGAACTTGGATTTGGAGAGCTCCCAGAGAGGCTCAGTGAAGTGAAAGACCTCATTTGCAAGCAGTCAGGAGCAGGAGTGCTGGAACAATTTTTATAGTGGGGGTGCTGTCAGCCATTGAACCAAACTGTAAACCCTATATATAATGGAAACCACTCCAAGTCAGGGGGTGCTGCAGCCCCCCCTACACCCCTAGTTCCAGCACCTCTGGTCAGGAGTCTCTGCTCAAGGATTTTAAGTACTCTTGGCTCCCCCCCTCCTGGCTTTGCAATGAGAGATGAAAGACTAAGGATTTTGTGACAAGAGGACTTCAAAGTAAAAGACAATTCAGAGGTGAGAGCAGAGCTGTGAGGCCCCACACACCAGCACCTTAAAGCTGAATCACTAAACGGGGTTAGGTGGTGGCACCTCCAGGCAAGTAGCTCCCTTGGGACTGAAAACAGACCTGCAAAGAGACATTTGGACTGCTGCTACTCAATGATCCAAACCATGACTGGGGTTTGGTGGATGAGTGAAATGGTGAGGCCAGTGGACCTGGCTGTAGGACATTCTCACTGGTGGGAGGGAAGGGAGTTAGATGGACTGCTGCCAAAAAAAAAAATCACAGGAATGGGGGATATTTTACTCTTTATTTGCATATATATTCTGTTGTGTCTTTTTCCAAGTTCATGACTGTTTCCTTTCTCCTAATACACAAAATCTTGGAATGTTTGTGAGTGAGGAAGTTCTTTCTCAGAAGGCCATGCAGTGAGCGTGCATTTTCTTTTCCTGGATTTGGGAGTTCCAACTGCTTTAGGTAGGGACTCTAGATATATTGAACCTGGCCCCTGTTACTGCCATTAACCCAGCAGAATGGTTACACATGTCAAAACATTTTTTCCAATTGTTATAAAAAATGTGTAAGAAACTTAATTCAACAGCTAGAATTTTAATTGCATGCAAATAGGAAACTCAGCCTGATGGAGTGGCTGGTACCATGAGCAAGGGACGGGAAGATATGAGAGATTTACCCACTTATTATTTTGCCCACCTTCAGGTAAGAGTCTCACATCTTCCCAGGAAGACTATCTTGGGAGCAGCAATACGCAGCAGTTGTGGGGGAGCCAGAGAAATTTGCTGCCTCCAACAGAAGCCATAGGAACAGCCTAAGAAGCAGGAGAGCAAACCACCAGACACCCTCCCTCAAGATCTCTACTCGATGGACAAAGCACCTAGTCTCAACATAGCCATTCTTCCTTGCCTGAGATGAAGGAGGAAATTCCCTCCTCTGAGATGGAGTTGGTGGAAGTAAAACAGTGCTGATGAGAATCACTAAGCCTGTTTAGCTTATGCTCAAAGCAATTTGTTAGTCTCTAAGGTGCCACAAGTCCTCCTTTTCTTTTTTCCTAGGAGGAAAGAGAAGTAGGTTGGCAAGACAGGGAAGGCAAGCTAAGAAAAGCTCAGTCATATGGCTCTACCAGGGATGGAAGAGAACAGGACAGCAAGAGCTCAGTCCTTAGTGAACTAGCTTCAGTGCACACTAGCCACTATGCTGATCTCCTCAGCAACACTCTGCTTGCTCCCTCTCACAGCTAACTTAGGTTCCCCCTCAGAAGCTAGGTTTTTTCCTCCTCGTCTCCCCCATCAGCTGTCTTTGGGAAGAGATGGGTGCTTCTGCTGTAGATTGTTTTAGGTGACTATTATTGCTGCTTCAAGCAGTAGCATGTGTTCTGCTTCCGTCTTCCCACTTTCTGGGCATTTGCAAGTAAGGGCAAGACTCTTCTCCCTAGAAATAGGAAGAAAAGGAGAAAGTTACACAAGACAACCAGGGCAATTTTTAAAAAGGTCTTTCACTTTTCTATTTTTTTTTTTTAAGGGAAGGCCTAAAAAACTATTTTTCACAGCAATCAGACCCATGCCCTCTTGTATGTCAGAACTGACAGAGGGCCTTTCACTATACTACACATAATGTGACATATTGTTCATCAAATGATAAAACAATTTTCCCAGGCACTATGTGCACCATCAAAGATTACTGCATGAGCCTGTTGCTCCTGTAAGGTTATCAGTAAACTGAATTTGTGCTGCTACTCTGTGAAAAAGTCATTTTCATATAACTTCTTTAGATGCACATGTTTGCATACAAATCTTATTTCAACTGTTTGTTTTTTTTAACTGTTAAGTCAGGAAAGCCGAGGCTCTCATGTGATTTTACTTTGCCTTAATAAAAATGGCTGATATCTCCCATTGTTCTCAATGAGACCAAAGCCACAGGCTGCTCTTAGGATTGCCAACCCCCCAGGATTGTCTTGGAGTCTCCAAGATTGAGAATACATCCAACCAAAACTGACAGGCCTAGCTGCTCTCCGATCAGGTGGCTCATTTCCCTACAGCATTCTAGATGGAAGTGAGACTCTCTCTAGTAGAGATGGCCACATGTGTATGAGAATGCTGGAGGTGTGGGGGATGAGTTACAGGGAGAGAATACGTGGAGCAGGGAGACAATGAAGATGACCGTGGGGAGAACGTAACAGAGTGGCAGGCAGGATAATGTAGAGGAGCAAGAAACTGTGGTAGAGCAGAAAGGGAGGTTGGTGCAACTATTGAACAGGACAGGGTCAGAGACTGGAATGAAGGCCAAGGACTGAGATGCAGGGAAGGGAGGTTTGAGGAAGACCGCATTAGAAGATAGGGATCAACAGGGACCAAACATCCAGGAGATTAGAAAGAGGGTGTGACGGGGTCAAGACTCACTACCGGAGCTCCTCCTTCTGTTGGTCCAGGAATTAGCTCTTAATTGTCCTGGAGAGCCCTCTGCCGGTAGTGTCCCATCTGTCTCTTATCCTCCATTGGCATCCAGATCCACAATGCTCCTTGCTTGACAGTATCCTTCTTCAGGATGCTGCCCTCCGGCAGTGCCTCCCAGTCCATATTCACCCTCTTCCAGAGAGGTTAACAGTAATGGCCACCCACAACCTCACAGTCTAGCCCCTCAGCTCAAGGGCTGGTTGCAGTCTGCTCTGGCCACCTCTCCACACCCAGGTACTGTATAACAGGAAATGGGGGGGATCCAGGCCTGCCCACTAGTCTGGGTCCCAACCCAGGGACCCTCTAGTGACAGCATCCCTGCCCTCCTTCTCTCCCCTTGTCCAACTGTCCCTGGGCCACTTCCCTTTGGCCCCTTATACCCTCTAGGCCCCTTTCTATCAGGGCCTGCGGTCTGGCAGGTATTGGGCCAGAGCCCTACTATACTCCCCAGAAGCCTGCCCAGTATTGCTGTGTCCAAGGTGCTAGTCTCCTACTTCCAAGACAAACTTTCCCTATGAAGGTCTGGGACAGACTACTTGTGCCCTTCTTGGGCAGCCGTTATATAGGGCCTAGCCTAGCCCTGATTGGCTGGCTGTAATACTGGCCCTGATTGGCCCCCAGTAGGCCTTTTCCTGGTTGGCTGCCCTTCTACGCAGCCACTCTGGCCTACTCTAGCCCTACCTCGCATAGAGGTTAAGAGGAATCCCCCTTTGAGGAGTCAGGTTAGGGAGACCTATATTTTTGTGTTTCAGTTTCCAATCTGAAATGACCACACGCAAACTGGAGAATATGGGAGAAAATGGGAATATCTTCCTAAAGACTAAATTATACCCATGTTTGTTTGTTTTTATTTATTTAAAACTCAGAATTTTTGAGCCAGTCTCATGGCTTCTGAACTCCCTAAAAGTTGCTGTGCGCTTACTGGCCATCAATAAGGGCATAGTGAGAGCTCATAAACTTGAAGGATGTTAAATATGGCTGAAGTGTATTGTATATACGTCACCCATTGTTGAGTTGCACTGAATTTTGAGAAGATAACCAGCATGCTGAGAATAAATTAATTTCTTCTTCTCTTAAAATAGAGTGATATTTAATTGAAGCAGGGGAGATAGCACTGAAGCCAACAGGAGTTTGAAATATGTGAGGAATGCAATATCAGGACTTGTAAAATGAATATCAGGAGGGCAGTAATACAGAAGAGAAAGAAACTCAGGTTGGATATTAGTATTACAAAAGGGATTATGGGGTGCTAAAGCAAGAAAAAAATCCATTTAGATTAGATATTAATATCCCTTTTCAGAAAAGTGCTTCAGTGGTGACTTAAAGTTAAGCATGTGCTCAAGTTTTCCTTTTCTTTTTGCGAATACAGATTAACACGGCTGCTACTCTGAAACCTTTCCCAAATAAAGGGGCTTTCCTGAATCAGGATCTACGATAGTCTGTGAAAGAGCTTCCCAAATGAAGTAATTAAGGTACAACTCTTGGCATCCAAGGCAAGAGGAAGCAGTAGTGTAGAATCCATATTTGATTCAGGGCAATTGCAATAGACTATTTAGATCTCTTCCAACCCTAAATAACCTATGACTCCTTTATAGTGTTTTAAATTATTTTTTATTTAAATTAGGGCTCTCCTAACTGCTAAAACATGCAGATGTGTCATGATTATAAATTTCCATGGTTAAATACAAAGCTCTGCCTCATACACCAGTTATTTTCCTTTGTATATCCCAGCAGCTGGCTTGAATCTGCAAATATGCAGATCCTTCAATTTTTTTGAAATAAGACAAGCAAATTCCATCATCTTACAAATTTACAGTGAAGCCACAAATATTTTTAAAGTATGTTGATACACCAGCTGTTTTTGTGAGTATGAATAGGTTCTTAATACATAACTAACATTTAATAACTAATGTTACTAACCTGATTATGTCAAACTTTATTTTTCTCTAAAACAAGCAGCACACTCATAGGCTGGCTCAGATAACTGAAATATTTTCAATATATAACTTTTTAAATATCCATGCAAACAAATCCTAACTATTGTAATTATTCATGACTCTGATTGACCTCTGACTTAAAACCATATCTTGCCTCATAACTAATGATTTGAAACATAAACATTCCTTCTATAATGCTCATTTTGAAAACCTTAATTCATCTATCTGTAGGAAAAACCTTCAAAATGTAGTCTGTACATTCTCTTTCAACTGTTCAACCAAGAAGTCAAAATGCAGACCACGAAAAACACACACACACACAACAACTTTTCCTTCAGAGAAAAGTCAATATTATTTCCCCAATTTATGCAAATATTAGTACTTGATTGCAAGTAGTGAACACATTTAGAAATAAAATTAAACTAATTCTATCTGACAATAAAATCGTTTATCAATTATAAATGTTTATCTTTCTTGTAAAGGTATTGCCATACATGAATTACTTTTGAAATACATATAAAATGTATTTTTTTTCTTTTCTTAGCTGGAGAAATGTTGTAAGGGAGTCCTATAATTAAACTAGTTAGGTATGTAAACATTTACATCTGCTATATGTTGTAAAAGTGTGCATCAGAGTCATGAAACAAGAATAAGTAACGTTTAGAGCCAGCTCCTCAGTTGGTGTAATTAGTGTCATTCTACTGAAGTCAAAAGAACTGTGCCAGTTTACACCAGCTGTGTAGCTGGCCCTTACAAAGCAGTCCAAACAACCAGGTAATCATTTCTATAAGCACTTTGCTGAATCATTAAAAAATTGCAGTAATACAAGAAGCATCCAAGCTCTAGCTGCAGATATTTAAACAGTAGGTAAAAATGTACAAAGACTAAAAAGTTAGCATTCCTTGACACACTAAGAGCAAAATAAAAAAACAATATGCTATTTTTAATCGCAGATCAAGTAGTTGTTATAATCTAAAATAGCTAGAAAAATAATGTATGAAAAGCAGTTACTGTATATCTACATTGATTTTTTTAAATACATTATGGGCTCAGTCCTACAGCCCTTTCAATAAAAACTTCCACTGGAGTCAATGAAGTCAATTGGAGTAAATGTGAATTTTGCCTGAGTGAGGACTGCAGTGGCCCCCTACATGTGGTTTCCATTGTCCTGTATTTAACCTTTTAGGATTTTTTTAGGATACTTTATTTACATTTTCTTAAAATGGAAAATGTTTATCTTCTTACTGAAGTTTACCACATGTCAAAACACTTCAAAATCTAAATATTTCATAAAAGAAAATTTGAGTAATAATAATGCATATAACTTTAGCTAAAGGAAAATTAAGTATGGCATCAGAAAATTGTTCTGGGTATCCACCATTATTTTATAATGGGCCACAGACAGTGTCTTAATTTCCAGCATACCATGGTATCAGATGAGCGCTGCCAGATTTCCATTGTTTAGATTGTTACTTCAGTGACAAGCTGAGGTTTTGTAAGAATATTCATATTTATTAAGCAGGGACAGCCTGCAGTGCCATGCAGGACACAAATACTAAGAAACACACTGCCCAGATGAATTTACAGTTTAAGGGGCAAAGCTCACCCCATAATTGACAAACATGATGGTGCAGCCTAGGAATAGATTCAGTGTAGTTCCCTTGCACAGAGATTAGGAGCAGGATTTGGAGGATTACCCATAGGAGATATGCACGCCCTGTATGATACAGAGGCACAGTGAGGCAGGTGAGTGAGATTTGCTGCTACAATTTTCATTCTCATAGAGACAGGGAAATATTAGGACTATGGCATACTACTTCAGTCACTGGACTGAATTGGACTCCATAAAATGAAGATCATTTTGCCTCTTTTCTGTCAGTAACTGAAATTCAGTAGCTTTCTGATTACATGGACACATCTTGTTTTTTAAACCACTCCTTCTGTAGTGACCTGCTCAGCTGCTGAGGTGGCTCTACCACTTGGATCTTGTGTCTGCTGCTTCTGGTGTCCTCTTTATCAGTGATTGGGTGGACATGTTTTTCTTCAGTCAGCATAGGAACACTATCAGTGCCACAGACTAGTAGGCTGGAGTTGCTGAAACTTGGGATAGGCTACAGTGGCTGCATAACATTAGAACAGAGAAGAGTCTTCAGTGCCTCTGTAATGAGATAGCCCTGATGCTACACAAACACTGGACCATGAAGAAGAAAGCTCTCCTCACTGTAGAGAAGAGAGTGGTAGTCAACCTGTGTCCTGTGGAAACTGGCTACCATGGATAGTTTCCAGTCAAATGGGCACTACTGTGGGAGCTGTTATGCAGATTTGCAGGGCAGTATTTAGCATGTTGCAGGAGCATGTATTCGAGGTAGTCCATGTGCTAGAGATCTTTGAGGGATTAAAACGTGGGTTTCTCAAACAGCAGGAGTCATTGATAGAACCCATGTACCCATGGTTACCCATGCTGTGCCCCACACTCAATAAGTCCAGGACTACATTAACACCATAGCATATTACCCAATGGATTGTGATGAAAGATTCATGAATGTGCACATACAGGTGGCCAGGCAAAGAGCATGATGTTAGAATTTTCAAAAACTTGACTTTTCAAATGTAGATTTAGAGGAACTCTGTTCCTACCAATCAACATTGATACTGATGATGATTCTGTCTCCACTTTGATTTCTGGGTAACTTTTATATTCACTTTTGCCATAGCCCATAAAACCTTTCCTTGACTGCATAAACCCAGAAAGATGCAAATTCTGTTGTACATTCAGGAGGTGCAGTAGGATGATAGTGAAGTGTGCATTCAGGAACCTGGAAGCAAAATGTCTGACTGTTTTGTGCCCAATGTAGCAATTGTTATAGCTTCCTGCGCATTTATCAGAACATGTGAAATCAAAGGTGAAGTTTTAAAAGAACAGTGGAGTGCCAAGGCAGCTGTATTGGCATCAGCCTATGAATGCCCAGAATGGCAAATGTTTGCACCTGTACTTGGTAACAGAGCCTGAAATACCATACAATGCACATTATAAATTATTCATAGACACACCTTCAAATCGATGGTATGGAATATTAACTTGTAGTTCATAGTGTGTCACCTTACACTGTGATGCTATTGGATTTTCTTAATGTATCAAAAATCTGTGTTAGCCTCCTCTTCCTTTATTTGGTGAGGATACTTATGGAGGAGTGGTTTATTCTGTTATTGTGCTTCACAGGTGGAGGTCTTAGGGGTGCATAAGCTTTTGTGCTGGCTCTCTGTTTGGGTGAAATTCACCCAGGGTAAGGGAGAGAATTGACATCAGATAGGTATGTAAGGAACAGTATCACTGATGTTCAAAGACCATATAGTCTTTGTTATCAAAAATAAACTTTATTACACACTAACAATCTTCCAGGTCAGTTGCAATATTTAAAAAAGTAATGTACAAAAGCAGGGCAATATATAAATACATTCTTACAAGTGCATGAAGCCAATCTGATCTGGATACAGTACACATTTTCTTTCCATGATCTTTCAAAGAAGAGTGATGTGCCCAGGAAAAAGTTGTGAAACAGTGGGAAAGTAGAGGACAGCCAATGTACTATCTTAACTGAGGCCATAGTCTGAGGTAGATTATGCACGATCATTTGTTGGATCAAAGAGGCAGTCACTTTTACTTTTTTATTTTTAGTCCCTCTTCTCTGAAAGAAAAGACTAAAACACTCATAAGAGACTGAATGCAAAACACTGTTGCAAGCACTGGGAAACTATGACTCCCAAACACAGAAAAAGCAATATTCACACTGAGCACATGTATATGTAAAGAATGGATGAAGTTATGCCTATAAAAATGGTTCAGGAATGGATGAAAACCCTACAACCTCAAGTTATGGCCATCTCTGAGTTATGAGTCTTTGCTTCCTGAAGGTTAAAGCCCAGTCAGAATATTCATTGGTTACAATCAGTTAGGATAAGGTAGAGCCCATGTTTTAGTGCCTTTCAATGAGATCTGCAAATAAAAAACATCAAGCTTATTCTTTTTGCTTTTCTTTTATATTTTTTTTTAATTAACAAGGCCTTAAAGATTCTTCCTCCAAAAAATTGTAAAGTGAGGTGGTTGGTGGTGGGAGGTTCTGCTTGTGTTTCTAATTAGAAATTTAGCTTTGGTCTAGCCAGGGAGACTCAGTAATGACTACAGAATTAGTGAAATCACGGTAACACAAAAGTCAAGAGACTAAAAGACAAGCAACAGAGAGCGGAAAAGATTTTTAGTATGACAGCTTAAAATTCTTTGATTTTTCTTTGTTCATATCTATTTAATTTCATTGCATAAAGAACATTTGGAGAGAGGATTTCAATTTCATTTAAGGTCTGAGCAGTCACAAGAAGCTCAGCAGATCCTCCAGCAAAACCATGGAAGACCAGTCCATCATAGATACCAAGGCCAGAAGAGACTACTTTGATCATATAGTCTGACCTCCTGTATAACTCAAGCCATAGAACTTCCCTGAAATAATTCCTGATATAACTAGAGCATATCTTTACTCCCACCCCCCAAATCCAGTTTTGATTTTTAAATTGTCAGTGATGGAGAATCAACCACAACTATTAGTAAATTGTTCCAATGATTAAATACCCTTACTGTTAAAAATTTACACCTCATTTCCAGTCTGCATTTGTCTGGCTTCAACTTCCAACCATTGGATCTTGTTATGCCTTTGTCTGCTAGATTGAAGGTCCCATTATCAAATATTTGGTCCCCACATAGTTACTTAAAGACTGTGCCCAAGTCGCCCCTTTAATCTTCACTTTGTTAAAATAAATAGATTTTGCTCCTTGAGTCTATCATTATAAGGCATGTTTTCTAATCCGTTAATCATTCTTATGGCTTTTCTCTGAGGCCTCTTCAATTTATCAACTTCTTTCTTGAATTGTAAACAACAGAACTTGACACAGTATTCCAGCAGTGGTCGCACCAGTGCCAAATACAAAGGTAAAATAACCTCTCTACTCCTACTGGAGATTGCCTTGTTTATGCATCCAAGGATTGCATTAGCCTTTTTGGCCACAATATTGCACTGGAAGCTCAGGTCCAACAGATTATCTATAAGCACCGCCGTATCTTTTTCAGGGTCGTTGCTTCCTAGGAGAAATCTTGACTTGACAGGTAAAAACAAGGAGAAATTTTGTTCAGATCCTTTCAGAACTTCTTTGTACATCATAAAGAAGAAAAAAGCACACCTCCTTTTTTTGGTTAATAAATATGCAGGTCACCTGTAAGATGTCCACTTTGCACGTGCTGTCATTTAACAGCAGCGGTGGACAGAAGCAGAAATTGAGCACTGAAAGTGAAATGAAATGTGAGTTGCTATAGTTGAACAGATAACACTAACTGCAACAAGATTTAGAGGTATGTGTACTGTTAGACAAAATATTCTTTACCCATTGAATATCCAGTTGCAATTCACTCATATTACTACTGTATTTTTAAGAAAAGCTTATTATTTCAAAGAAACATCAGTGGATGCCAACTACACTACAGTTACTGCTTTTTGGACAGGAATATTTAAATGCTCTCAAATGGTTAATAGTCTTGCAGGAATAAAGTGCAGTTTACAAACAGTGTTAGAGAAATACAATTTTACATATTGTCCATAATTTTCATGCCATTTTAAAATAAAACTTTGTGGTGTGCAAAACAGTATTTGTTTTTCTGCACTTTTTAATGATCTTTTATTGAAAACAAAACCTAGTAAATGGGAGCAGAGGTATCAGTGGCGGTTCCTGAAATTATTCAGTAATGTATCAGCCATGTCTTTTTTCTTTTTCTTTTTTTATTCAACATGTTACTAGAAGATGCTACTTCACTGAATAAGAATCTGTATAATATCATGCTGTGAACATGTGATCAGCTCTTTTGGGAGCAGAAATAGGTGTTTACTCCTTCCAACATGATTTATTTGATCATCTTCTCTAATTATCATCCTTATGCCAGTTCATCTCCATGTAAATCCTATGCTAAAATTACCTCTACAAAAAAATATACAGTATGTATACTGGCTGGCTCATAAAATATCCATAACAAAATTTCATGAGACTTCTGCATTTATATAAGTTAAGACAGCACAAGAAATAAAATAGAAACCAGAAGTGTTCTGGCCAACTTTGGGGGCCTAAAGAAGTATTTTGTATTCCAGTCCAAGCAATCCTGTCCAAAATTATCCCATGTTAAGAATATTTTCTCTTTTGGACTATGCTTAAAAATAAAAAAATGAAAATTCTCTTATATCATCCAGTCACCTCCCTTCATTATGGTAAAAGCATATTTTTATGTTATTATTATGATCATCCTGAAGATAGGCAAGCCAATATCAGAACATAATGTAAAGATTTAAAATTCAGACTGAATATATCAGTCATGGTTTGAGTTATGTATAGCAATAGCCTACAAGAGATTTTAAGAGTATGAACACACAATATTTAGCTGGTCACATTTAAAGCAGAACATGTGAAATGTGACAAGTTTATTTTAAATATGTTTTGAATATTGAAGATATAAATTTATGGAATCAGAATGACTGGTTTGTAATATTAGCTACTTCTGCACATACTAATTAACCAGTGTATTCACTGATCAATTGACACCATAGCTGGCACTATTGATTTTAGAATTAGCTGTATCTTATTTTCATTTGGATAAAGACCCTTTACCTAACATAAAATCTATCATTTTCTGTCAGCTATTACCATATATTTTTCAAATGCTGAACCTACTTTTTGTTTTGGATTGTGTTTTATAGACATGCTTTTTCTTAATTTTAAAATTAAGGATGTATCTATTTAGATAACTTTTTGCACAAGGTTACTATGCAAATTCTCTTGTAACACTCTGACAACCCAAATAGTTTAAAATGTTTCAATGCTCTGCAAAAGGGGACGACCCTTTAATTCTCACAAACTCATTAACGGGATGGAGGTTGACTTTTCTGTGGCGCTGTTTAGCCTTGTCAAGTGCTTGAAGTTATGTAAAATAAACAAGGTTGAGATCTTATTGCAACTGTTTGCAATTTATGATGTAAATTGATTAGCGAAGCAATCTCTTGCCACAGAAGCCAAAAAAAGCATTTGGGAGAGTTCCGAGGTCTGAGTATTGCATTATTTGAAAGTAAGTATTTCCATCTGATGGACTAAAGCTAGAGATGTGTTGAGCCCAGATAAGATGTGCCTCGTCCTTTCAGTCTTAAGCAGTGGCGTTTCACTAGCACAGACCTGCCTTCTCACCCTCCTGCTATAAGAAAGTTTCGCTGCAAAGCTGCATTCGAGAGAGCTGGAAAATGTAGGAGAAATTCTTGCTTAAACTGAGCTAGTTTGGGGGGCATAGTTCAGAGCTGGAAGAGCGGGGGTTTGACGCCAGCAAACTCCATGAATATTTGCTACACTTCTTACCCCCGTTCAGCGAGAAGCACTTGGGGATCCTTTTCAAGCGAGCTCCGTGCCCGGGGCTAGGTTCTCTCCGGCGCAATCGGCTGCTCCCCTTTGCTAACGTCGCCCTTTCCCTCCGCCCGGGGCTCGGTGTAGGGGCCGAGGCGAGGGGAGAGCAAAGCACACGCCGCTCAGGGGTTCTCTCGCCAGTGCCTCGTGCTCCGCCCCAGCCCCAGCTCTCTGCCTCCCAGCAGATGCCCGATGCTGCCTTTCCCCAGCCCCACGGGGCATGGCCCGCAAGCAAACCCCTGCTCTGAAGCCATCCCGACCTCTTCTGCCCCCTCCCCCGCAGCGCAGGGTCTCTTTGCCGCTGCTTCCTGGGTCTCTCCTCCCGGGCCAGCCTCATTCCCCCTCCCCCGGTGCCAAGAGCTCTTTGGGACGGGGAGGGGCAGGTAGCCGGCCTGAACTGCGCCCTACCACTCAGTCTAACTTCCCTACCCGCTCACCTTAGCCACCCACAGGGCTGCATCGCACAAGCTGGGGGGGATGGGGGGCGGGTTGTTTGGGGAGCGGAATAATTCCACGAGGTCATGCACCCAGAGTAGTGCAGAGCAGACCGGTAACTCCCTGGGCCGAAGTGCTGTTTGCAGGGCCTAACTTGGGGAAATAAGGACCGGCGGGGGCCTTGGTATGTGCCCTAGAACCAGGGAGTTGCTAACCGGAGCCACCACGTGTAGGAGGGAGGTGGCCAGGGCGGGGCAGGAGAGAGAGAGAGAGGAGGAAGTGTGGGGCTGGCTCAGAGAAGAGGGGGGTGGGCTAGAAGAAGAGAAGAGGTAGGAGAGGAGCAGGGAGAGGTTGCAGGAGAATCCATAGCCGCCCTCTTCTGCATTAAATTGCAATGCAAGAGGCGCAAGTATGGAGAGTGAGCACTTTCTAAGCCACCTAATCACCTGGATCACACACTTAAATTAGGGGTTTCCATCAGCGGCTAACCCAGATCGCTTTATCAACCTGTCCTGCCCCGTGTCACACACCCAAATGACCACCAGAGCATCCCTTTCCAAGGCTCTAACTTAACCATGTTCTCCCCCAGAACTGCTCCATGTGTAAACCGTGGGACGGGCGCATCATTTGTCTAAAGGCTGGGCAGGTTCTTTGTAACGTAGCTACCTGTTACAGTTGCCAGGTGAACCCAGCAACAGTTCTCAGGTGAACGCAGCGCCCTCATCTTTCGGGAGGGAAAGGCAGGAGCTGCATAGTCGGGTTTTGTAACGCCCACTGTAGTCTGTTGGATGCATTTGTATTACAAGTTAGGACATCAGACCAAACCGACTACTGTGAGCAATGCACTCTTGGCGTAGCCCTGTGGGTCCTAGGATATTAGATGATAGGTGCGGTAATAGCTTTTATTGGACCAACTCTGTTGGGGAGAGAGACAATCTTTCCAGAAGAGTTCTTGGTAAGCTCGAAAGCTTGTCTCTCCCACCAACAGAACTTGGTCCCATCAAATATGTCACCTCACCCACTTTGTCTTTCTACCTGTGAGTAAAACAGGAAGCTACTATTAAATATTTAGTGCCGGCTATTATTTTATGACAGAAACAAAAAACTACTTAGTCCAGGACCAAGAAAAAGAAATTGAGCATTTTACTGGACAGGGATGTAGGACGAGCAAATGATTTCCCAGTGGGCTTTCAATTCTTTGTCAGGACGCTATCCCCAGACTTTGCATAGGGTTCCGGCCTGGGGAAGACAGACAATCCCACGGGGATTTCCTCCATCTCCTTTAGGATTCTCTAAGGTGAGAAAACTACACATCACCTTAACACCCAGAGGAGAAAAGCTAATGTAGGGCAGAAATGAGAGCTCCGCTCTCTGCTCTGATTTACACTTGTACTATGGAAATCATTTGGGGGCTGGTTTGTTTAATGATAGGAAACCACTGAAAGCACCAGAGCTTTTTTTGATAATTTGGATTAAATTGGTGGGTTGTGAGTAGGAATTTCTTGTCTGCACAACATTATTCAGCTGCCTTTTCCAAACCACTCCAGGGGCAGCCGAAGGACATTTTAACACGTTAATGTAACTATTATCCTGCTACCCTTATTTAAATAAAATGATACTGCAAAGTCTTTTGTGTATTACACACAAAAAGCTACAATAAAAAAAACCTAAAGCAATCTTGCCATATAAACTCAAACTCTTTGGCTGTAAAATGTTTCCTAGGAAAATCTTTTAGGCAGATTTTAGAAAATATCATACCACATCCTCTTTTCATCTCTGAGGCAACATTAGGAATACTGACTACAAAAACAAGGGAGAGAACATTTTCCAAAAATGCAAATTCTCAGGATTTCTGAAGTGAAAAATATTTTGACTCATCACACATTCCCCAATTTTATTACCTAAAGTTTTTAAAGACCGAAGTGCTATATTATTTCCATCTGCCTGTTTTTAAGCCAGAGTCAAATGAAGTATTATTCTTTTAAAACTCAGATTCTGATAAACTAATTTAAAAGTGGCCTTTAAGGATACATAGGGACGAACGATCCTTCATCACTGTGCTGTGCATTACAAATTTGTTGCATTTTCTAAGAGGCAGAAAGAAACATGCACGCTCTATAAAGGTATAAACACAAAAATGGAAGAATGTCACTGATTATTTAATATTAACAGTACCAGAAGTGACGTAAACCCGTCAGCTAAACCTTTTTTCATTCAATAGATCGCAAAGTGTCTTAAATTCATAACTTGGCACTTATTGTGACGAAAATTGTGACGTCAAAAAACCATTAACAAAGGTGAAGCAAACCTGAGTGAAACAAAATATATTGTACTGACAACAAATGTAATGAAATAACAGCATCTTTTTTCGGCTTTTTAAATAACTTAAAATACACTAGAAAAAATACGGTGAATATAAATAATTTTGTTTTCATGGAGAACAAATAGTTACAAAGCCCGTTCATACCAAAGTTCACTTAGAAGAGCTTTCCCTCTTTCTTGGCAGAAAAGTACTAAAGTCATGAGGGTCTGATGGCAAGCTGGGATACAAATCATCAAGATACCCCAGATTAAATATCTATATGTCTTTCAAATTTAAAAAAAAAATCACAAGATTACTTCAATAGATACACCTTTATGAGATAAAATGTAAATGTTTGACAGTCAACTATCAATTCACAAGTTATAGCCAAAATAAACTTTGTTCGTGTGTATCAACATATTTTACATTGTACCTAGTACCTGTTATTGGAATTTAACATTGTGTGGTTGGGGAATTAAATACAATTTTTGTCCTGAGGACATCAGAGAGCCTGCAAAAGAGAAATACTCCTCTGTTCTCATGCTTTCTGATCGCCCCTAATTCAGGAGTGGGACAGCAAACAGCCAAAAAAGATATGAATGAGAAAGGTAGTGGTTGATCTCCCTCTCTCTCTCGCTCTCTCTTTCCTCCGAGGTTAAAAATATCAGCCACATTTGTTTGTCTTTTCTGTTTTTCTACTAAAGATGAGGGTGAAGTGCAAGTGAATCAAAGGGACGCCATCAATGAAATACAAATACATGCAACCCGGAATTCTGCTGGAAGAAATATCCCGGACAGTTTCCCATTAGAAATTCTCAGAGAAATCATTGTCTCTTTTTCTTATTCTTCTTTTCTTCTTCTCACTATTTCCAGACGTGGTTGTTAAACTCAAGTATCTGATACAACGTGAAAGGAGGCCCGCCTCTCTTATCAAATTTCTTGTATTAAAGTGAACTTCGCAGAAAAAGGTCAGTTTCAAAACCTGTGAACTTCCCAGCTGCGTGTCTATTTCATCTAATTCTTTAAATAAGTATATATCTTCCTTCAGTTTCTCGTCTCTCTCTCTTTTTTCTCCATTTAAAAAAAACCGTTAAAGTTGTTTCTTTTTGTCTCCCCTCTCACATCTCGATTTCCTTTAATAATATTTATTTCTCTTCATATTTCTTAACCTACGAAATACCTCACAGTGGTTTTGTTCCTTTCCTTTCTTTCTTTATTTTTGTTCTTTAAATTGATTTTAGAAATCTGGTCTCTCTCTTTCACACACATACTCTCTCTCTCTCTCTCTCTCTCTCTGGGTGTGTGGGTGTGTTTTTTTTAATGTCTCTGTTCTTTCCAACCTGGTTCTGTGTGTGTTTTGCATTAAGTCATAAATAGGACTCGACCCACAGAAGTCATTAGCCTTTCGCTTGTGTTTGCAGGGATGTGTTGTGTTGTGATCCTCTGGACTGTGTGATTGCAGTGTCCCCAAGAGGTGGTCGTGGAGGAGGAGAGGGGGACGGGGGGAGGAGTCACAGCCCTAAAGCAGCCGCGTGCTTTTTGGCTTTCAGTCTGAGGTCAGCGATGCTGGAGTTCTTGCTGGTGGTCTTGGCCGCCGCCGCTGCTGCCACCACCGAAGCTGCTGAGGCGGATTCCGCGGCCAGTGTGGCCAATGGCAGGCCGAAAGGCGGCGCAGGGAACATCATGTAGGGGGCGTGGGCGGCCAGGTGTGGGTGGAGGTGGTGATGTGCGTGTGCCACGGCGCTGTCCAACTGCAGCTGGGCCTGAACCTGAAAGGACAAGGGCGTCACGTTGCAATGACTATCCTAAAGGTGTAACAAGAATAAAAACAAAGCATTAACACACCTAAGCGGGGCTGAGAGTGTAGTCTGCCTGCCTGTGTCTGTGTGACAGTCTGCCTACATGTGTCAGTCTGCCTGTGTCTGTGTGACAGTCTGCCTGCTTGTGGCAGTCAGCCTGCGTTACAGTCTGTCTGCCTGTGTCTGTGTTACAATCTGCCTGTGTGTGACAGTGTGCCTACCTGTGTGACTGTCTGTGTCTGTGTGACAGTCGGCCTGCGTTACAGTCAGTCTGCCTGTGTGACAATCTGCCTGTGTGTGACAGTGTGTCTGCCTGTATCTGTGTGACAGCCGGCCTGCGTTACAGTCAGTCTCCCTGTGTCTGCAGGACAGCCTGTGTGGCAGTCTGCCTATGTCTGTGTGACAGTGAGCCTGCCTGTGTGACAGTATGTCTGTGAGTGTGCCTTGCAATGAGTGTCTATGTGTGAAAGGGAAGGAAACTGTGTTCTTGCCCTAGAGGTCTTTTTTTTTTTTAAATATAGTAAAAACATGTCAGAGTTAAAGGCTGTCTCGCCCAGCCTTTAATACAGGCTGATAACAGCAATCTGGAAGAAGTCAGAAGGGCAGGCAGCCCATTTTATATGGAGGCAAACATCCCCCTAACGATTATTATTTTATTATAATAAATAATATAATGGCTTGATATGAGGGGGTGGTTTTTTTCCCTGGTTGTTGGAGTGGAGGAGGAGGTGTGCATGTCTGGATGGCAGTGGCGGTGTCTGGTGGAATTTGGCTCCACAGTTACCTAGTTAGCTATTGTTGTTGGTTTTCTTTATATAAAAAGGGAACTCCAAACCAGTTTTACTCTCTCCTTTAGACACACTTTCATTCTTCAGCTTTGCAGCAGAATCGGCAAACTTTGACTGAAAGGACGTTCCCATGTAACCCTCAGAGTGCAATCTTTTCGTGCATTTTTAAAGAGCCAGATACTGCCCTCCATCCCCAGCGGCGCTTTCATTGATGACAGAGAGTTGGGCACGCAGATCTGGAGAAGTGTGTGGCTTTTTAAAAAGTATATTGTTCCCTCTATATAATCACGGTATACATATTGAATAGATGCTGTCAACAGAGATTTCATATCGGGAGAAAAGGCCTTGTCCTAAAAAAAGGGGTCACTCATTTGCACTTTATCGTTACAAGGAGGTTTTACTGTACTTGCCTGCTGAAATGGCATCCTCAAAGCACCTACATTGACATATGGTGCAACTCTGCAAGCTTCAAATTGACTGGCTGCTCCTATAAGAACCCCTGCAATAATCAGCAAAAGAAATACATAAATATCGGCTTAACCTTACTTTGCAATAAATGATTCTTTGAATTCCAGAAATGTATACTGTACAAACTACAGTCTTTTGCTTCCAACATTTCTTTCTTTCTGCCAATACATTGATACAAGTTTAATGCCATTTATAATCAATAACTTGTTATAATAGTTTTAATATAATATAGGTAGCTTTCATATTAGAACATATATCCTACAAATCTGGAGCCCTAGGTGTTTCTCAGCAGGAACGCTCCTTCTTTACTGGTATTATCGATACTGTATAATTCTTTTCAACCTAAGCCTCTTTTATGATATCATAAAGCATACCTTTATGAAGTTGATTTTCTTGTTTTCTACATTTAGCTCTTCTGTTTTGAAACCAGACCTGAGGAAACAGAAAAATAACCTAGATACTATAATAGATTACAACATTAAAAGAGAACCAACACAAAAGAGCACACTCGCGTGCTATAAGAATTTTTTTTACCGTTATGGCAAACAGTTGATTTTGTTTGTATTGGACAGCCCAGATTTACAAGTTTAGAAACTCAGAGGCATCACGAAAAAAATAAAAATACAGAAAATAGAAATTTGCAGCCCATACTAGTTCTCGCTAAATTACTTTCTTAGCCCTGGTTTCATCTTTCCACATTAGAGTCCCAAATGACCTAAATCACTCCCTGATATCTAATACTAACTTGTGATAATGGGTTTAGATGTTTGCGCTGTAAGACCTCAGAAGAATGTGCTCATTAATAGCCTGTAATATTAATTAGCTTTATCTTCAAGAAAAACTAAACACCAAAGCATTTAATGACTCACTTTTGGGGGGTAATTACTGTCATAAAAGCTTCACTACAAAGAAGTTAAGAATTTCTCTGTCCCTCTGTGCAGTGGAGTGTAACACAGAAGCGGAATAATTGTCTCATTATTATGATAATCTAATATGCTTCTATAGAAAAGTCTCCACCTTAGGCAAGAAGATACTTTTACTATTGGATATAGAGCTATTGAAACAAATTCAATAATAAAGCTCTACTTCCTTGAAGAGAAGGAGAGAGGGTGTTTTAAAACATTTCACTTTTTAACTAGAAACCTCTGCATCTCAGAAGCCACAGCTACCAAATAATCTTTCCCCAAGGCAAAAAACAAACAAAAGAAAATCCAATCTTTTCTTGAGGTCTTACTTTGAGTCAACTATAAATAAGAACACACACCCCAGCCTAGAATTTATTTTGGTCAAGCTAAATCTGCTCAACACCCCACTCTCACTTCCAGTCTCTCATTTAAAAGGTACATTCTATAATTTACAAATTAGTGGAGAAGCAAAGTAAAATATTATTGCAAAGCGTTTCCCGGAACCATGTAAAGGGAATGGGTTTAATCTATGTAAATCTCTAAAAGTTATTATGCACCCTGCGATTTGACATAATAGTAGTGTGGATTAGGTGCTACAGTGGTATTCTTTGTCGAGCAAACATCCACCAGAAGGGAATCATCTCCTTTACATTTTTCATCGAGAAGTTGGGACTTTTATCGTTTTGGGTTTTTTGAAGATTTGTTCAGCATAAATAGGTGGCTGCCTCCGCGGAAAACAGAAAAGCAGAGAAGAGTAAAAGGGAAGGCTCCTTTGGTGAGGCTGTGATGACAAAGGCTGCTTATTATTACTTTTTTGGTTCAACGTGACTGCTCTGGTTATGTCCTTATCCTATTACAAGATGCAGGGAAACCCCATAAGAATTGTGTGCATAGTTTGGTGCAGATGGTGGCCTGTAAGCACAAAGATTGAGGGGGAGTATCTGTTACAGCAGTACTTTCAAACATCTGCAGATGTTTGGGGCCTAAAACTGCTCCATGTGTTCCAACAAATAATGACCATCATTTTCTCTTATTTTATTATTAGAAGGGAAATACACTGAAACAGCTACATTTGTTCTCGTTCGAGAAGTCACCTTCGGCTCTCCATCTGGGTAAAGCCTCAGAGCGCTTGCCCTCTATTTATTGCAAGTTAGGTGAAACTAACCGGAGAGAGCTCAAGAGCTGATTTTCAAAACTTCCAGAGAGAAGCTTGAAAGTAAACGTCCAGGTAACTGGTTTGGCTACTATATACAGAAAAGTGATTAAAATAGCTTGATATTTTTATTATAGATTATATTTTTAATAATGCTGAACAAAGCCAGTTCAGCAAAACTTGTTCACCATTTCTGTGGCTTCGCCAAAGATTTAAGAACCACCGGTAAAAACTGACAGTAAAATTTCCTCACTTAGCTGTTGGTAATTTAGTTTATAGTCAGTACATCTATAAACTTAATTGGTACATCCGCCTGGTAAACCCCGAGACAGGAGCAGACTAGGAAAATTCACGTGAACAAAACATCCGTTGTAATTCTTCCAGTCAGCCAAAAATGAAACGTTGTTTAAAATCCTTATATGTAAGAGGCACTAAGCTTAGGAGGACATAACCCATAATAAAGCACGCAGCAATGGTTCACTCAGATGCTGGGAGCAGTTCGGCACTGGAGTATCTTTTCTGGCCATGGACAGCATCTAAATGGACATTACAGAATTTGTGAGTTAAAAGCCTTTCATCAGGTACGGCAGGTTCACACGCAATGCTGTGTCACAACTAAATTACGCACAGAGACCCACATGTTGCAATAATCTTTGCTACCTTACCTGCACTCTGGCCTCGGACAGTCCCAGCCTCTGGCTCAGCTCCTCTCGCATGAAAGCGTCTGGATAGTGGGTCTCATCGAAAAGCCTCTCCAGCTCGTTCAGCTGCTCCAGAGTGAAATTGGTCCGGCTTCTCCTCTGCTTTATTTTAGTCTGCCCTTCGTCCTCCATCACTTTCGCATCCTCTTTGCGATCCTTCAGCTCTGGGGAGACTGAGCGTGAAACAAAACAATCAGATCACCCTTCACCGGAATTGCCAGCGCGGGCGTGGGATTTGGCCACTCCAGTTTTTATTCTTAACTTTAGGAGGAAAATGTGCTTGGCTTGAGGAAAAGGAAGGAGAGGAGAGTCAATGGAAATGCTAAAGATCACGTCTCAAAACAGATTATGGCCAGCTACATTTTAAAAGGATATTTGTTTTAATTCGGAATGAGATTTTGGGTCAGCGCTGGGTTTCCTATTAGCATTGCTGGTCCTCTGGAAGAAAAGACAACAAAATACTTTTCACGAAAAGGCCTTATTTCCAAATGTATTTAGGTTAAGGATTGACCTGTGTGGGTGAGCCAAACAAGGCCATTGATTTACATCTACATTTTCGAGCCCCTCAGCATAATTTCAGTAAATCATTGCAGAGTCAAACTGTGACCCTTTTAAATCATCAGAGCTGTCAAGCAATTTCTCTGCCTCTGCAAACTTGCTGGCTTTATTTACGAATAATTATTTTAAACTAGACCCATCGAGGCTTAAGCAGGAGACAAATAGCAGGGAAATGCCATGCCCACCAAAATATAACATTGCCCTCGCAGGAACTGAGGCCAAGTTAAGGTCGGCCCCATTAACTTCAGTGTCATTTTGTGGGAACCTCTTACCAGCCTGTCGTCGGACAGTGGCAAGAGACACGCCATGTTTGAATTACCCTTGGTACAAATGTAAAGCCTCGTATCATTTACCTGTCATTATTTATTGAAAATCAAAACTAAAAAAATCAAGTCGCGATCTCTTGGTGAATTAGTACCTTAAATATCACAGCAACAGGTTTAAGTGGTAAATCTGGCATCCGGACTATCTCTGGATTGTTTAATGGCTTTCATGCTCTCAGCACCTCCAGTGTTTAATAAAACATGCATTTGTCTTTTCTGAATTTACATATGCTGAGGGTTCCTGATGTTTTTATTGGTATTGTTTAATTTTCTGTTGACTAAGCAATTTCAGTTAGCTACGCATATAAATTAAAATATCACTGAGTGACGCTATTTGTAGTTCATTAATATTTGCAGGGCTTCCTAAAAAACAATTATGTCTGTAATTGCACTTCTTCCGAATTCCTACTTCCTGCTGTAGTGCTTTGGGATGGGTTTTTATGTGCGCATCTGAAGTCCAGGATTTGTTTAGTGTGATCGCAGCTCTTTATAACCCTATGATCACTATCAGAATTTGTTTATAAAATCATTTCCGGAAGTTGTTCTCAATCGAGTTCCGATCTGGAGAGAAATACTTCTTTGAACAAAAGGTCTGAAGTAAACAGTCCCTAGATATTATATCCTCATTTTAAAGCCCAACGCAGCCATTCAAATGTTGCTGACATCCATAGTGCTCTTTGAATAAGCAAACGGGATGTCATTTGTGCTTTTTATAACATTATTGTCTTCACTCAGTCTCTCTATCTCTGCATATATACATACACATATAGGCAGACAGATAAATCCAAACAGAAAGTGCAAGAAAAGGGACTCTTGGTATAACACATGCTTGCATTGTAACTATTAGGTGGTGTTTTTTTAAACAAATGTTCATTATATATATATATATATATATATATATATATATATATATATATATATATATATATATATATCTCCCTAGCATTTATAGCCAGTTATGCAATTGGCTGTCTTTTAAAATAAATGTACTACATTATATAAAATATTCCTATTTAATGTCACTTGTTTTAATGCATGTTTTAAAAATAATCTAACATGAAAATATATCCTTATCAATATCTGGTCAATAATGTACAAACATTAAATATACTTGATATAGATACTCACAGCATTTCAAACTTTCAACTATACTATGGGATTTTTCAGCTTTTTAAATATAAATGGATTAATATATGTAATGTAGCTTTGGTTCCTACCACAATAACTTCCCGTTATGTTCTAATCAGGAACAGATCATGTTATAAACAAGTTAATTGCACGCTTAAATATTTTAATCTAAACTTCTAGGCATGCCACATATTTTCCTTAATTGGAAAAACATGAAAAGACACCCATTAATGTATATCAGACTCTCCAAATTAATGGTATTGTTTAAACCCCTGGATTCGTTAACGTGACAGTCAAGTTTAAATCTGCCACATTGTCTTATGCAAATACAACATATGTACTACAAAATGTAAGTAGTTTTAGCACTGCAGCCTACTAACCTATAAACCTGAATAAGTAATCCGATTGTGTGGTGTGATTTACACACTTACTGTTGGAGAAAACACAACAAAAGTTCATCGAGAAATAAAGCCTGATACAGTCACCGTCAGCCTGGTCTGGAGCAAGCAGCTCCCGATGGATCAAGTAAAGGAGAAAAGAGACAGGAGAAAGCTATTTTCTAAAATCGCAAAAGTCTTCTACGCAATGGCTCTTTCCAAAATCGAAACATTGGGCTGTCGGTTCCCACCCGGGCAGAGGCTACAGCTCTGAGCCCTGGTCAGGGAGGACACACTCATTCTCCTGTAACTTTCACCCCCCGCTGCAGAGCCCGGTGCCCGGGCCAGCCAGGAGAGCTACATTTGGGGTTCTTTGAGCAAACATTGAGGGAAAACAAAACCGCCCCCCCCCCGTTTCTCCCCCAAACAACCGTCTGGTTATTGAACTCAGTCCCCCAGCCTGGCCCACATTCCCGGGGGGATGGGTGGGAGAGAAGGGGGCCGCGGGGTGCATGGGGTTTGCCTTTACCCTCGCTGAGTTTGGGAGTGCCCGCGTCCCTGGCTCTCTCGGCGGCGCCCATGTCCAGCTCTCTGACTGGAGACCGCGCTCCGCCTCCTCCTCCGCCGCCGCCTACTCCTCCTGCTCGGACCGCGGGGCTGCTCACGTCTTCCCGGCTGGGCTCGCTGGAGCCGCCTGACTCCTTGGCTCCTCTGACAGGTCCACTCTCCAGAACCTCCCTGTAGGTGATCAGCTCCTTTTTCTCTTTCACTTTCTGATCAAACGACTTGGAGACAAAAGCTGTAAGTTCTTCCATCGCCGATTCTCAGGGCTCCGTCCCCTTGTTTCTTCCTCTTACTGTTCCAACCCCCCCAATAACACATCAATGGAGTGGGAAGGGGAGGGGGGCAGCTGCAATGGGGCTGGAGTTAAATGGGAGCTGATGTTTCCCAACTGGAGCGATCTTGTTAAATGTTAAGATCTTTAACAATTCTTCCTGCTAAGAGTTCAGATCTGATAGTGATGTTGCTATTGAAGTCGCACTATTTATACTTTGCAAAGCCTGCCCCTTGTTCTGAGCAAATTACCTCCCCTTGGAACTATGAATGAACCCGCTTCTCCTGTATCAGTCCAGCACCACCAAGGAGAAAGAGCGAGACAGAAGATCGCTAGTCCTTCAGGTTTCAGATCATTGTGGCCAGGGGTTGCTATCGGCCATTAATCCAGGATTGACAAGAATCCCTAATTAATTTAATTAGGCGTGGATCCTGCGCTAGTGTCCTGAGTTGGTTAAACACAGGGGAGATGGGCAGGATCTGCAGGGGAGTGGCCAAAATGAAAAATGACAAGTCTGCTTGGAGAGAGGACAAGGAATGGGGGAGCGCTTCCTACAAATGTCGTGTATCACAGCACGCAGTACTAGTCATGCAGGTAATATTGTCCGAGGGAAGAAACAGCTCTACCAAGAGATTAGTGCTGTTTTGGTCGGTTACAATTAACAAGAGAGAGAGAGAGAGAGAGAGAGAGAGAGTGTTAATTTGAAAGGTTGTGCGGTTGGTTTGTCAAGATATTTCCCAAGCAGATGTTTACTGACACTCCAAATGTAAAAGTGTGTCTGAGTAGCTGGAACGGGTGATACGCAATATACGTTCTTGTACCCACGAAGTAATCTTGCCCCATGCTGTTTCTTGGTATCACATTATTATTACGTTTGCGTCAATAAACCTCCCCAAAGGAACACAGTTAGTTACTTTTGTGTTAAGAATCCGATGCTTTTGTTCTAAATTTGTTTACAGTTCGAATATGTTTTATTTATCCCACAGGACTGAGAAGAGATACATACAGTTACTTTTACAGGTTTTGTTGTAGTAATTAAGTCAACACTGAAAATACACATACGTTTTGGGAAAACTCTCCCGAATACTGCATATTGCTAATATTAGTTCATTTTTGAAGACAGTTTTTCATAATATGTGAAGAAGTATTATATTTAGTATTAAATTTTTAATTGTTGTTTGTGTAAAGCAAATGGAAATGTGAAAGTTACAGGGTACTTGATGATTCTATGTAAACATGAACACATTACGTACGTGACAGGAAAGCTTGAAAAGTTCCTCCTAAAATAGTAACAGAAACACAAAAAATAAAAAAAAATGTAGTTAAGAATGACAATGCAACCCTATCATTAACATTTTTATATGGCAAATAGAGGAATCAGATTAGACCGTATTACAGTATTTATTGCTAATACTGCTTTGCTATTGTTGTTTAAATCCTGTTTTAGATAGTAATTTCATTGACATACTATTTAGGATGCAGCTATTTTACACTTTTAGTAGAGTTCTAATAAATTATTCAAAATTGTTTAACTCTTGCTTACGTATTGATTTTTCATTTGACCTCTTGAAAGACGACTTTACATAAGAGTGTTTATTTACTATAATAGATACATTATTTAGAATTTAATTAGCATTTCTCAGATCCAGTTATGTGTGTATTAGATACAATAGGCAATAAATTACTTTTACTAAGTTTTAGCATTTAGAAGACAAAACTAATCAAGACATCATTTTGCCTATTGAAATACAGAGTACTTTTAATTTAGTCTGTTCAGAATGACAGTCTTGATATTGTAAAGTACTGGTCTTCAAAGGAGCAACGGGAACATCAGTATGTAGTATCGATTTTTGAGATTGTTTGGGAAGATTGTTATCACTGGCCCAATTAAATGAATTCCCAATATTCTGAACTGCAGAAATATGACAAGATGTTACTGTTAAAGTAACAAAGTGAGCCGAAAAGAGAATACGTTCAAAATACTGAACTTTAGATGTTTTAATCCGTGGGAACACATTTCTTTTTGTTTCCATAGTTTATTCCACTTCCGGCCGTGGCAACACAGATTCTAATTCATACATATAAAACTGAAGTAAAACTAAGAATATTTTAAATACCAAACAGTCTCAAAACTTAAAAGTGAAATAAGTGTCAACTATTCGGTCTACAATATACAACTTGTGTTTTTGGAAATAATGTGGACAAATCAAAGTTGTCTGTACATGACTGTATGCTTGGAGGGTTAATTTAAAACATTACATGTTTGAGCCAGGAATTTTGAGTTGATGCTTAGTATTATAAACAAGTTAAGCAAATATTAAATTGCTATGCAAATATTTAAATTATTACAATAACTATTCGCATAGAAAGTGTTTACCTCCCTTGTTCTTCCCAAATATATGTACTCAGTGTGTTCTGTATCTTTCTGTGGTGGAGAAAACAATGAAAAAAGAAACAACGTATTTTTTATAATACATAAAAAGTCTGCAAGTCCCCCCCCCACCATCTAATCAATTTTTAAAAAAAAGTTAAGTAGAGGATCATTTGAAACACATTTCCCTTATAAATTGGAGACTTGGGCATCTTTTTAACAGGACTAATTAATTGAACTGTTTTATTTAATTTCAGCTGTCTGCGAATAACTGAAGATCGTGTATTGCAGGCAGTTTTAAAACTCAGCCCCCTCTCCCACTTACCTACCACCCAGAAGCGACCCAAAGCACACAGCGGCTACTTTACTCCACCACTTCAAGTGCTTTGCCTTTATGGTAGAGGGGAAATGGATCTCTCTGCCAGGGAAAAAAATATGTCAATATAGTATGTATTCCAGGAAATACTGAGCCTCTTTAATTACTTTTGGCTTAAATGAAAAACTATAAATTTTATTTCTTCCCCCCCCACCTTCCTTCCAACAGCCCCCTTCTCCTCCTCCGTCAAACACCACGAGTCAAAATAGTCTCTTAAATGAAAAACTAATTTGCACCCAACCTCAGAAACCCATCACCAGTTCCTGAGGAAGGAGAAACGCAGCGTTTTAAAGGAATTTGCAAATAAATCATTGCGATTTTAATCATAGTGCACCCATAGAGACAGAGCCCAGTGATTTATTCCAGCATTTTTGGCTAAAGAAGGAACATTAATTTTACCACTTTTAGCTGCATTTAAAAAAGCCCGCAGAGGCCCAGTGAACATTAATTAATTAATTTGTTTGTATGATTATTATTAGGATGATCATTGGTCTCCTCAGTGGAGAGAAGTGCAGAAGCTTTAATCGATGTTTTCTGCAATCCCTAGCCCTGCTGCCCGCCTGGCTGAATGGATGAGCTCCGGGATGGTTTGGCCCTGCCTGGCTGCGGCACCCGGAAGGCGCTGAGCTCAAACCAGGGAGCCGCGCCGCGCCGCGCCGAGCCGGCGGCCCCAGACTCGGCCTTTTCCGGCCTCTCGCTCGCTGGGCCGAAGGCGGGATTCAGGTAACGTGGCTGGGTCGGGGCCGCCTCGTCGCCGCTCTCTGGGTCGGCGGTGCCGGGGGCTGGTGCTTCCCCGGTGACTGAGGGGAAGCGCCGGGCTCTGCCCGCTCCGCGGCCTGGTCCTTGCCGGCTGGGGAACGGGGCCGACCCGCCCCAGCACCCGGGGCTGCCAGGCCGCCTGTTCCGCGAGGGGGGAACCAACCCCCCCCCAGGGGAAGTGAGGCCAGCCCCACTCACCCGCCCCTTAGGGAGGCCCCCATTTCTCAGCCCCTCCCGCCAAGGGGAAGCGAGGCCAGCTTTTGTCACTTGCCCCCTTTGTGGGGACCCCTGCCAATTTTCAGTGGGCTCTTAAGCAGGGATGCAGGAACAATTTGCGTTGTGGGGGTGCTGAGAGCCATTGAACCAAACTGAAAACCCTGTTTGTAATGGAATCCACCTCAAACCAGGGGCGTGTGGCACCCCTAATTCCAGCACCTGTGCTCTTAAGTGGAAGCAGGGCATCCTCCACATCTTTTGCTCTTACTTACATCCCTGTTTCAGAGTAGCAGCCGTGTTAGTCTGTATTCGCAAAAAGAAAAGGAGTACTTGTGGCACCTTAGAGACTAACAAATTTTTTTAGAGCATAAGCTTTCGTGAGCTACAGCTCACTTCATTCTTGCATCCGATGAAGTGAGCTGTAGCTCACGAAAGCTTATGCTCTAAAAAAATTTGTTAGTCTCTAAGGTGCCACAAGTACTCCTTTTCTTTTTACATCCCTGTGAGTGGGATAAGTTTTTTTTTTTTTTTTTTTTTTTTTTTTTTAAGGGAAATAGGGCCTGCTCCAGTTATAGCCAGCTGTAAAGTACTCCCCTATTTTGTCTAAATTTTGCTGGCAGCATTTATTTTCTTGTCTTTTGATCAGACCACGTCACACACAACCACCCTTGAATCTTTCCATTTGCTCACATGTTAGTTCATGTTGATCCATTTTGGTCCACATCATCAAGCTGAAAGAGACGCATCAATTTAGAGAAAAGGAGTACTTGTGGCACCTTAGCAACTATCAAATTTATTTGAACATAAGCTTTCGTGAGCTACAGCTCACTTCATTGGATGCGTTCAGTGGAAAATACAGTGGGGATACACAGAGAACATGAAACAATGGGTGTTACCATACACACTGTAATGAAAGTGATCAGGTAAGGTGAGCTATTACCAGCAGGAGAGAAAAAAACCCTTTTGTAGTGATAATCAAGGTGGGCCATTTCCAGAAGTTGACAAGAACGTGTGAGGAACGGTGGGGGGTAGGAGAATAAACATAGGGAAATAGTTTTACTTTGTGTAATAACACATCACTCCCAGCTTTTATTCAAGCCTAATTTAATGGTGTCCAGTTTGCAAATTAATTCCAATTTAGCTGTCTCTTGGACTCTGTGTTTTGAATTTTTTTGGTTGATAAATTGTGACTTTTAAGTCTGTAATCGAGTGACCAGAGAGACTGAAGTGTTCTCTGACTGTTTTTTGAATGTTATAATTCTTGACATCTGATTTGTGTCCATTTATTCTTCTATGTAGAGACTGTCTAGTTTGGCCAGTGTACATGGCAGAAGGGCATTGCTGGCACATGATGGCATATATCACATTGGTAGATGTGCAGGGGAATGAGCCTCTGATAGTGTGGCTGATGTGATTAGGTCCTGTGATAGTGTCCCCTGAATAGATATGTGGACAGAGTTGGCAACGGGCTTTGTTGCAAGGACAGGTTCCTGGGTTAGTGTTTTTGTTGTGTGGTGTGTGGTTGCTGGTGTGTATTTGCTTCAGATTGGGGGGCTGTCTATAAGCAAGGACTGGCCTGTCTCCTAAGATCTGTGAGAGTGATGGGTTGTCCTTCAGGATAGGTTGTAGATCCTTGATGATGCGTTGGAGAGGTTTTAGTTGGGGACTGAAGGTGATGGCTAGTGGCGTTCTGTTGTTTTCTTTGTTGGGCCTGTCCTGTAGTAGGTGACTTCTGGGTACTCTTCTGGCTCTGTCAATCTGTTTCTTCACTTCAGCAGGTGGGTATTGTAGTTGTAGGAACCCTTGATAGAGATCTTGTATGTGTTTGGCTCTATCTGAGGGGTTGGAGCAAATGCGGTTATATCATAGAGCTTGGCTGTAGACAATGGATCGTGTAGTGTGGTCTGGATGAAAGCTGGAGGCATGTAGGTAAGTATAGCGTTCAGTAGGTTCTGGTATAGGGTGGTGTTTATATGACCATCGCTTATTAGCACCGTAGTGTCCAGGAAGTGGATCTCTTGTGTGGACTGGTCCAAGCTGAGGTTGATGGTGGGATGGAAATTGTTGAAATCATGGTGGAATTCCTCAAGGGCTTCTTTTCCATGGGTCCTGATGATGAAGATGTCATCAGTGTAGCGCAAGTAGAGTAGAGGCGTTAGGGAATGAAAGCTGAGGAAGCGTTGTTCTAAGTCAGCCATAAAAATGTTGGCATACTGTGGGGCCATGAGGGTACCCATAGCAGTGCCGCTGATTTGAAGGCATACATTGTCCCCAAATGTGAAATAGTTGTAGCTGAGGACAAAGTCGCAAAGTTCAGCCACCAGGTTTGCCGTGACATCGGGGATACTGTTCCTGACGGCTTGTAATCCATCTTTGTGTGGAATGTTGGTGTAGAGGGCTTCTACATCCATAGTGGCTAGGATGGTGTTTTTAGGAAGATCACCAATGGATTGTAGTTTGCTCAGGAAGTCAGTGGTGTCTCGAAGATAGCTGGGAGTGCTGGTAACGTAGGCCTGAGGAGGGAGTCTACATAGCCAGACAATCCTGCTGTCAGGGTGCCAATGCCTGAGATGATGGGGCGTCCAGGATTTCCAGTTTTATGGATCTTGGGTAGCAGGTAGAATACCCCTGATCGGGGTACTTGGGGTGTGTCTGTGTGGATTTGTTCTTGTACTTTTTCAGGGAGTTTCTTGAGCAGATGGTGTAGTTTCTTCTGGTAACTTTCAGTGGGATCAGAGGGTAATGGCTTGTAGAAAGTGGTGTTGAGAGCTGCCTAGTAGCCTCTTGTTCATACTCCAACCTATTCATGATGACGACAGCACCTCCTTTGTCAGCCTTTTTGATTATGATGTCAGAGTTGTTTCTGAGGCTGTGGATGGCATTGCGTTCTGCAAGGCTGTTCCACTGCATGCATCTGATGAAGTGAGCTGTAGATCACGAAAGCTTATGCTCAAATAAATTTGTTAGTCTCTAAGGTGCCACAGGTACTCCTTTTCTTTTTGCGGATACAGACTAACATGGCTGCTACTCTGAAACCTATCAATTTAAAGATTACACTTTTGACTGAAATTTTTGTTTCACTTAGTACTGTTACAGGCAACATCTTAAATGAATTTAAGTGAAATAAATTAGAATATGTTCTCTATTTTTTGTTTGTTTCTACATTTGGCAGCACTTAACATATGGTCAGTTTTGCTGCTTCCTCTGTGTAGTGGTTAGTTTCCCTTCTTATTTGTGTGGGTCTTTTAAGGTGTCCTCAGGGGAGAGGGAAACACTTGGACCAACATATTCAAAAGCAGCCTCTGATTTTATTTTTGAATTCCTCAATTGTTAGATGTACAACTTGAGACGCCTTGACGTAGATTTTTCACAAGTGCTGAACTCCCACAGCTCCATTCAAGTTCAGACGTGTAGGTAAGTGGTGGCCAACCTGAGCCTGTGAAGGAGCCAGAATTTACCAGTGTACATTGCCAAAGAGCCACATTGTCAGCAGCCCCCCATCAGCTTTCCCTCCCCAGCTCCCAGTGCCTCCTGCCCACTGGCAGCCATGCTGATTAGCACCTCTCCCTCTCTCCCCCTGCACCGCCCAATCAGCTGTTTTGTGGTGTGCAGGAGGCTTGGAGGGGGAGGAACGAGGGCAGTGCAGGCTCAGGGGAGGGGTGAGTGGGGGCAGGGCCTGTGGCAGAGCCAGGGGTGAGCACCTCCCGGCACATTGGAAAGTTAGTGCCTGTAGCTCCAGCCCCGGAGTTGGTGCCTATGCAAGGAGCTGCATATTAACTTCTGAAGAGCTGCATGTGGCCCCAGAGCCACAGGTTGGCCACCCCTGTGTAGATACTGTTGTTGAGTGTTCCATATAGTGGGTGCTCTGCCTCCACAGGAACGTCATTACTATCATTAAACAACCCTGCATCTGATGAAGTGAGCTGTAGCTCACGAAAGCTTATGCTCAAATAAATTTGTTACTCTCTAAGGTGCCACAAGTATTCCTTTTCTTTAAACAACCCTACTTTCTTTGGATATGATCCTACTCCCACTGACATCGGTGGCGTAAAGCTAATTTCCTTAATTGAAAGTGGGATAAGACCCTTTAGTGACTTAAGATGCCTGATATAGGAAAGACAATTTATAGCTACATTCCATTTCCTTTTATGATCTGTTTCCATCTATATTGTGCGCTATGGCTAATATTACACATCTTGTGTTGTAGATATTTTAATTTTCTGTTCAAGTTAGGCGCTTTTCTGGATGTTATTTACATCTTCCAGCTATGGAAAGATATTTTGGAATACACTAGCTGTCTAGTAACTGTCTAGATAACTAACATTAAAATAAATAAGCTTACATGTAAGTGTACTTGTAGAACTTTTGAACTAGTTCAGCGCAATATCACAGAGAATTTGGTATCTGATGAGTAAACAAGTTGTGTGGAGCTACTTTAGGATGTCCCATAAGAAATATAGAAATTGCAGTCTGAGATCGAGATGAATGAAAGTAACCTGTAACTTTAATGTGAAACTGGTTATTTTTTTACAGTCTAAATCAGTGGGCAGGTCCAATCAAAGTGGTAAAGTTATTGAAACAAATGTAGATTACCTGTGACCTTCCAAATTAAGGCAATATGAACTAATTATTATACGTGTCTTTAATATCTTAAAATAACTGGTTTGCAATATGGAAAAACAGGTTTTATAATAAAAAGAAAAGGAATACTTGTGGCACCTTGGAGACTAACAAATTTATTTGCGTGCATCCGATGAAGTGAGCTGTAACTCACAAAAGCTTATGCTCAAATAAATTTGTTAGTCTCTAAGGTGCCACAAGTACTCCTTTTCTTTTTGCGGATACAGACTAACACAGCTGCTATTTTGAAACAGGTTTTATAATGAATTTATGTAATTGACAGTAGTATTGACAAACATTTTGTAGAGGCAGATTACCTGGGCCATAGGGCACTGGATGGGCACTCGGGAGACCTGAGTTCAATTCCTGGCTGTGCCATTGGTCTGCTGGGTGACCTTGAGCAAGTCACTTCCCTTCCTGTGCCTCAGTTTCCCCGTACATAAAATGGGGATAATTATTCTGACTTCCTTCGTAAAGCGCTTTGATATCTAAAGTCGAAAAGTGCTATGTAAAAGATAGATGTTGGTATTATTAACGGAAATTGTTCACTTACAATGTCTAAGAATAATTTCTTAACAATTAAAAATTTAGTGCTTGTGAGATATGCCAGATCAACAAAATTGTACAGTCAAATCCTTTATTTACCCATACAATAATTATATGATATGGCCAGTGGCTGTGCGTGTTCATGTTAAGTATGTGGAACATTTCAGGCATCTTTGCTCCCAGACATCTTTGCTGAGATTGCCAATTATGGTGGCTGTGTTGGTATTTGTGGTGGAGGTGCTTGTTTGGAAGTAATGTGGAAAGTGGACTGATACCACCAACACATTTTACTTTGGTTGTTAGTCAGATAATAGCAAAAGCGGTCCAGATTGTTGCCTCCTGTGTGTTTCTCCTTAGGAACAGTTCTAGGAGGTTCACCTCAACTCTTCATTTAAAAAAAAAATAAATCTTCCCCTCTGAGTAGTTTGTGTGGGCTGCAGAGGGGGAGAAGTCTCCAAATGCTGCAGATTAAGTGGATTCATGTAAAAGGACACCCTCAGATCTGCAGACATTGGAGCAGTTTGGCATGGGCTTCTGTCCCTCTTTTTGTAACTGCCTTCTCTTCTGTCAGCACTGGTCCAACAGAAGGCATGCTGCCATTCTTTGAGTCCCTCTGTGAATGCTTATTATCAGAAAAAGGAGTGATTTGTAAGGAATTCTTTGAAGCAGAATTTATTCTGTACCCCACCCCGGGGTTTTCCAGGTAGAAATCCAGGAGTTGATCAGGGATACTGCTGCAGTGAGTGGCTGAGTCAGCTAGGAGATTGGAACTGATGGGAGACCCTGGGACTTGGATGAGGAGTCTGAAGGGGTGAGATTGGGAGTGGGATGAGAAGTTTGAGGAGCGCATACTGGGCATGCGAGTAGGCTGGGATGAGACAGAGAAGAGACAGGATTGGTACCAGATTGGAGACAGGGCGAAGGGAGGGAAATGGGCAGAAGTCTGTGCCAACTAGAACACACTCCTCCCCAGAGACTGGAATGGAATCCAAGGTTCCCGAGTCTCCTCATTCCACAAATATCTGTGAAACCCACTGGCAAAGTGTCTCGTCATCCTCCTATATGGAGCAGTGGGGATGAACTCTACTACTGCTAACAGTTACTCCATTGGCTCAAGTGGCAGAGGTCTGTGCAGTGGATTTAATCAAAGGTTTCATTCCTCCTGATGAGCTGTCTGGATATCAATATGATGTCAAATTTCATTAGGTTTCTAAGGAGTCAGTGGACACTTCCTTGAGGAATTCTGTCTGGAAGTGTGAACAGACAAAGGACTGGACATAGGCCCCACAATTGCAGAGCACACCCCCGTATAGCTTCCTCCTCCTGGACTGATGGATGATCATGTTGACCAATGCCAGGAGGAGGTTGACGAGGAGGTCTTGTGACTGAGGAGCCACGGATGGGGTGTGCCAGGATCAGGATGTGCAGGAAAAAGTGCAGCCAGAGCCTCATTAAGAGGTTCTGGAGAAGATAGAAGAGGGGCTGTGACCTGATGCGCTGTATGTAGATGTGCGCCAGGGTCTCCATCATGTTGCAGAAAGTACAGATGTTGGGGGAGTTCATGAACTGTGCTAGGTACACACCTATGCCTGTGGCTTCCATGAAGGAGCCTTGAATGATGTGTGGTGAATAAGGCAGGGAATGCAGGAAGAGAGAGGATGATTTCATAGTGAAGGCAGTAGAAATCTGCCCTTGGGAATTGGATTCTATCTTTTCATGTGCCACAGAGTTTCTATGTGATGCTTATGGAAGTCACTTAAACCACTTTTCTCAGGTGGTCACTAATTGTGTTCCTCATATTCTGGGTGTCTGTCTTAAGACATTGGGGTCTGATGAGTGTTTAACACTCACAGCTGCTACTGATGTCAAGAGGAGCTGTGCTTTGAACATATGATGTGCTGTGTAATGCTAAGTACTCTGAAAAAACAGGTCCTTTGGTGTCTCAAATTGGGCACCCAGAATTAGCGGATACTTCTGACCTCAATCTCTGTGGGGATAATACTCTGTCATCTTGCAGAAATGTTTGTGAAGCACTCGGATATTATAATCATGAGTGCTATAGAAAAGCGTAGGAGGAAATTATTAATTATGCCTTCAGAGCCGGTTTCGAAGAATAATGTGCAGTAAATAAGGTATGGTGCCACCCATTGTAAAGCATTTTTAAAGGAATTGAAGATTGGTTAGATTTTTAGCTAGTTCAGGAAAATTTATTTTTCCTCCAAAAATGTGTTAGTTGGAAACTACATAATTGATTTTACAAATTAATATTGTTGCCAATTGTTTATGTAGTCTGCTTCATTAGCTTGATATACTTCTAGATACAATTTTAGGTTTTTAATAAAAAAGTGCATTTTTTTTTAAAGTGGATCAGGGGATGATGTATATGTTGAAGTGTAATATCATGAGTCAGAACAATATACATATCAAGTAGTGAATATCTCATTAGAAATGAGTCTCTTGTGATGAATCATGTAGTGATTTTAGCAGGTGCCACTTTATTTACTTGTGCTCAGTACTTAATTTGTAATGAAAGAGATGCCGGGGCTCTGGCTGTTCCTCTGGCAGCTGAGTGACATGTAACTGATGCAGGAAAAGATGCTGGGGCTATCAAGTGCCAAGTCTAGAAGTGCTGGGGTTCAGCCCTGGCAAGCCCTCACACAAATTAAGCACTGCTTGCTTGTGCTGCAACCCCACTGTTCTTTCTGTTCATGGCTGCTTTCGCCCCATCTGTACATAGCCCTGTACACATAGCCTGGTTAAGACCTTCATCTACTATGATGTTATCAAGGATCTTGATTATTTTCTCAGCAGCTTGGGTTGGGATTTCTTTGCAAAATAAAAGTTCTTTAACTATTGTAACTGTTTCAATAAATCTCATATGACCCAGAATCTGAACCCTGTTGGCTATATTTAAGTATTTGGCACAGCAGCTTGATGAATCCAGACTCTTAACTTGCTCTGTCAACTGATCCTGGACATTTTCTGCAAGATCATCAGTACATCAATGGATGGTGTTATTTGAGACAGGAATGGCTTTCATTGCTACCACTGCTTGTTTCTCAATCATAATTCTACTCATATCTATTGCTATTGGAAGTAGAAGGGTATTGCCAATGGTATGTGCTTATCTGTATTTTACAACTTGCATGGCCACCATGTAAGATGCTTTCAAAGGCTTTTTGAAGAATAGATGCTTTGTTAGACCCGATTTTTTTTCGGTTTTAATTCCTATTGTTTCCAAAGGAAAACATTGCAGCTCTTATTTACAAATTCTGGCGTTTGGTTTCTAAACACCTCTGCAGTTTCCCTGTTCTCATAGTTTTATTTACTAACATGGACATGCTGTGGCTGAGGACTTTCTGCAGTAATATCGAGACCTGAAAATACAAACAAATTGTAACTATCGTATTGTCTACTTTTCTGTTTAGCTTTATTAAAATAATCTTCTAGTACAAGATAAGTAGTAGACAATGTGGATTTGTTAAGAATAAATCATGCCAAACCAACCTAATTTCCTTCTTTGACAGAGTAATTGGCCTAGTGGATGGGGGGAAGCTGTAGATGTGACCCTCTTGATTTTAGTAAGGTTTTTGACAGAGTCCCACATGACATTGTGGTAAGCGAACTAGGGAATATGGCCTACATGAAGTTGCTATAAGGTGGTTGAAAACTGATTGAAAGACTGTAGTCAGAGTAGTTATCAATGGTTTCCTGTCAAACTTGGGAGGTTCGGGGGGGAGAGTAGGAGAGGGACATGTATGTAGTGGGGTCCTGGAAGGGTGTTTCATGAGTTTGCTACTAGTCAATATTTTCATTAATGACCTGGATAATAGAGTGGAGAGCATGTTTATCAAACCTGTGGATGACACCAAGTTGGGAGGGGTTCCTAGCACTTTGGAGGACAAGATTGGAATTCATAGTGACCATGACAAACTGGGGAATTGGTCTGAAATCAACAACATGAAATTCAATAAAGAGAAGTCCAAGGTACTACACTTAGGAAGGAGAAAATTAAATGCATAGCTACAAAATGAGGAGTGACTGGCTAGTCATGAGCATGAGAAAAGGATTTTTTTTTTTTTGTGGATTACAAATTGAACATAAAAAGGTAATATCATTTTGTGGTGTATTAACAGGAGTGCTGTGTATAAGACCCAGGGTGCATTTGTCCTATTTCTATTTGGTACTGGTGAGGCCTCAGCTGGGGAGTAGTATTTAATATTCTGAGCACCGCACTTTTAAAGAAAGATGGAGACCAATTGGAGAGGGTCCAGAGAAGAGCAACACAAATGATTCAGATCTCTAGAAAATCTGTCTTGTGAGGAAAGGCTAAATGAACTGGGCATGCTTAGTCTTGGGAAAAGATGACAGAGGGGGGGACCTGATAAGTCTTCAAATATGTTAAAGGCTATTATAAAGAGGACAGTAACCAACTGTTTTCTACATCCACTGAAAGTAGGATAAGAAATAATTGGCTTAATCGGCAGCAAGGGAAATTAGGTTAGATATAAGTAAAAAATTTCTAACTATAGGGTAGTTAAGCCCTGGAACTAGCTTCCAAGGGAGGTTGTGGAATCCCATTCTCGGAGATTTTTAAGAACAGGCTAGACAAACAACATCCAGGGATAGTCTAGGTATACTTGATCCTGTGTCATTGCAGGGGGCTGGACTAAATGATCTCTTGGTTACCTTCTAGCCCTAAATTTCTATGATTCTATGATCTTCAGGTGAATGTTTGCTACATGTAGTTTAGAACTTGATAATCATTCAGTTATAATGCTGACACACACCTGTGTCTCTGTCAGCCCCCTTTCCCTATCTGCAGTACTGGTGCTGCTGCCACCACCGGCACTGGGAGACTCTCTTTGTCTTCTGCTCCAGCAGAGGGCCTTCAGCTGAGAGACTTCCTGACAAATGCTTCCTCCAGCAGGAAGTCTCTTGGCTGACAGTCCCCTGCAGGAGCAGAGGGTACAGAGAGGCTTCTTGCCCAGGCAGCAGCAGCATAAGATGCAAAGTCATAGATAAGACACAGGTGATTTTTAAACCTAGTTTACTAGTCTCTTAATTAGGGATGCAGAAACTCCCAAACCAGCATATTGATTCAGTTTTTGTTCCCAAACTCTCATGGCTTCCCCCAGGAGCCACAACTCATGGTTTGGGAAGCACTGCTTTAAATGACCATAATCAAGAAGTTCTCTTTGGTTCCATTTTTCTGCTTCTTTACTGCAGACTGGGTTCTGCCCTTTAGGTGATTGAATGGAGTGGGGAGGGGCAAAGGCCGGGGGCCAGAAAAAGACTAGTGGAATTCAAAGGGCAATACTAGGAAAATTAGGACTTGTAATTCTTCACTATTGGTTAAGGTTAGATGATATTGTGATTAAAAATGCTTCAGCCCTTTCTACTCTACAGCTTCTACCAGTGCTATTAATGGAGTATTATGGGTCCCAATTTCCTAATGTAGATGTAGCCAGAGAACCCCCAAATAATTGCTCATTCTTGAGATGAAGGCCCCATGTTAAGTGCTAGTAGTCTGAGGAGGGATATCTTAGTATCTTGGGTGGGTGGGAATGGTGGTACTAGAACAAAAGAGGATTTAAAGCATTATCCATTTTTACAGCCTGAAAAATTCTATAGGCATAATATTGCTTTAATTATGAAGTGATAGTAATAAAAATGGATTTCTTATGAGTTCCAAACTAAGAAAAGATGATTGTCTCCCCAGCAGTTAAATGAATGGCAGCTTTTTTTACAGCCTTATCCAAATGTATAAATGTGAAACTTTATCCAAGTAAACACCTTGGGGATCAAGAAACATGTCTAAAGTTTAATATTTATAGATCTGGTTTTGGAGTAAAACCATTTAAAGTTGTGTGGTTTTGAAGTGAATTCCTCAATCAGCCTAACTATAAAAGAGCTTCCATCCTCTGATAATGTAACTTATAATTTCCAGAGGAACTTTATCTTGTGTATACTTTTCATTATGACAATAGGAATGCTAGTGACTTGAATACACAGTCAACAAATACTTAAATGAACAACAGAAAGTAATTACATTGCTAGAAATTGATAGGCTATCATTATTCAGACCATAAAGTTGCATTACTATATCCTCCTTCGCAGAATTATAAATTAAACAAGTAAACAATAGTACAGTATTAGCTAAGAATGTTCTTCAAACAAGGTCTCTGGTTTTAGAGATACATGTATATATCCTAACACCTTTTACCTTAAAATAGTGGGTACTGAAAAACTAGTATTAGTGTAAGACAAAAAATCACTAGAAACATATTAAAGATAAATTGCAACAGTCTGGTGTAGAAGCCAATTTTTATCAGAACTTTTTGACTGGGATTAATTGGCTTGTAAAGGTACTTCACAGTTTGTAACAAATTTAATACCATAATATGTTTTAAATCTAAAATGCCAATAAAATAACTAATTTTAATGTGTTGATTTAGAAACATAAGGCTGCTGTGCAAAATGGCTAGGCAACTAGGAACTTAAAAAGGTAGGTTTTTTTCCCTTCTTCCACTGCCTTCCACCACCATGTAGTAACTTGTATAAGCTACAGTATTACTTACAGGCATCTATCTAGCACTTATAAAAATAAATGCATGCGTCAATCCTGAATTTTATAACTTTTTTGCTGTTTTTAAATAGCTTGTAAAAATGGGACGTCGTTCATCAGATACAGAAGAAGAAAACAGAAACAAAAGAAAAAAGAAACACCGTAGACGTTCATCTTCAAGTAGTTCTTCAGACAGTAGAACATACAGCCGTAAGAAATCAGGAAGGAAGTCAAGGTCAAGATCATGGTCTCGAGATCTCCAGTCCCGTTCACATTCTTATGAAAAAAGGTGAATTTATAATACTTTACTCAGCGTTAATTTTGTCTGTAGGTGGAGCACCTTCAATTATGTAGGAAGGCTAAGAATATTTGAATACAGTGCATGTTCTGGGTAATTGGCATGCAAAATCTGTCAAACATCTGTTTTGGGCTTTCTTAGCAAAATTATCTGAGTCTTGCATGATACTGTTGTTTTTCCACTTAGTTACAAACATTACTGCTGTGAATGTAAGTTTAAAAGTAACTTTTCTGTTTAAACAAACACCTGCCATCAGACCCCATCAGAATTTTAAACTCTGAATTTGGATTTTTTTTTTTGAGAGGTCTAATATTTTATGCACTGACTTCAACATAAGCAATTTCACTCAGCCAGTCATACACAACCATGTGTCTTTGTGCTGCTAGCTTAAAACAAAGTGATGGTAACCAGCCAAGAGTGTGATGGGAGGAGAGTAGACTTTTTAAATGGCAAGGTTTGAGATGAGTTTTACAATTAATTACACTTATTTTAAAGGGTAATTTTCTACTATAATTTTTATCCTTTTGTGATGTGAGGAAAACATTCAATAGTTTAATCTGTCCTCAAGAAACAAACACTTCATGCCAATACCTCTGCTAGCTTCTGCTTGATGTAAAACCTCTCCTTGCTGGGCATGATGACCAAGAAGGTGGTATCGAACTACTCCAGCAGCACCTAATCTCTTCAGAAATCCTGGATGCCTCTTAATCTGGCTTCAGATGGGCAGGGAATCAAGATTGTGCTTGTTGCGCCAATGAAGCCCAGTTTTAGATGATGAAGGTGAGACTAGTCGAAGAATACTCAACTTGTACTGCTACATTTGACATAATTGATCAGAAGTTGCTGCTGAATCACTTAACGTTTTATGACATGAGTAAACAAGTGCACTTGTCTAGTTTTATTCTTTTCTAATCAGTCATATGTCATGATGGGGAAGTCCCGCATTTCCCCATAAGCCTAGATATGTGGAATCCTTTAGGCCTAGTTCTTTTTTCTGCTCCTGCTTAGCATCTGCATAGAGCCCTTAGGGGACATAGTAAGATGACATGAGCTTCGATGCCAAAAAATATGCTGATGAGATGCAGCTTTATGAATCTCTTTCGTCTAGTGCAGACACGGATATCTCACAGATAAAACAGAGCTTGAGGGAGACTGGAGTCTGGATGAAGACCAGCGTACTTAAATTGAATCCAGAAAAGACCAAAGCGTTTGCTTTGAGGATCTAGCTATCATTTTTGCCTCACTTTCGGTTTAGGGCATGTACACCTGACAGTTAAGATGGTATTACACCTCAGGGTCAGGGATGAATCGAGCATGACCCTTAAAAATCAAATAGCAGCAGTCAATAAGAGGAGTAGGAAAGGTTAGAGAGACGTCCTGGAGGCCAAATGTAGGCTGTTAGGTAAGAGATTAAAGTCCTGGATGGTAGTGTTCTCTGAAGTGCTTTCAGTTCTAAGTGCATGGCCAGTTAGACAGGCAGAACTGCAAGGTCTCTGTGCATGGATTAGACAATAGTGTTGGGAGGAAGGATTTAGGTTTATTAAGAACTGAGGAACCTTTTGGGAAAGGAGGAGCCTATACAGGAAGGATGGGCTCTACCTGAACCAAAACAGAACCAGATTGCTGGCATGTAAAATTAAAAAGATCGTAGAGGAGTTCTTAAACTAAGGGCTGGGGGAAAGTCGACAGGTGCATGAAAGCACATTCCGACAGACATTATCCGTTAGAGGAGGATTTATTAAAGGAGATACTCTGTATGCTAGTAAAAAGCAGAGGAGAGAAGTTGATGATAGTTATGCAAGACACACCTTCACCATAGTATTCTTCAGAGAACCAGGATGGAAGGAAACTAAATAGCATGTTCAAAAGCAACAGCTCTTCAAATAGGACTAACTCTTTAATTTAAAATCTCTGCTGACTGCCAACTAAGCAGTCTTTGCTATGTTTTTTAATTTTTGTGCAGTAATAAATGGTTATCCTGATAGGTGCTCTGTAAATACCCTTGTATATTACCAAGATTCTCTTCTTGTGCTCACTTCTTTTAAGTGTATGTGAGGTCATTGAGAGAAAAAGAGGTTGAGGTAATATGGGTTGTGATGTCTCCAGTAGGCAGAGAACACACACAGCTCTACATGTCCGTTTTTCATTGGATCCAGCTGTTTGTAATTGATTGGTTGACACAATGTCTTGCTGGGTTTAGGGCTTGGATGAAGGTCATCTGACTGTAATTCAACCAGAAAAGATTGTGGTTATGTGGATAAATTAGGAGAAGTGACTGGAAGAAATAGTGGTGATGTTAGCTGTTCATATGGAGGTAGTCTGCCATTGTTTATGGATCCATTTGGTTTCTTATTTGTAGGGATGTAATTCTGTCACTGTGGTCACAGCTCATCAGAGAACCTGTGAATTTTGCCATTTATTTCAGCTCCATTGTGAAAGCTCCCCACTGTACAGAACCATTTATATGGGCCCTGCTGCCATGCATTAACAGTTTGTTAGTTGGCTTTGATATAATCTTCTTTGTAATGGGACTAGATCAAAGTGAACTAACAAACTGTTAATGTGTGGCAGCTGATCAAAGCAAATGAACAAACTGTTAATGCTACACGGCTGCTACTCTGAAACTGTTAATGAGTGACAGTAGGATGTACATGAGCAGTTCATTACTTTGCTTTGATCAGTTATCTCCTCCCCTACTTATTCCTTGCCTTCTGCTATGCATCCTCCTTTACCACAAATTGCTTCTCTTCCCTTACCAGTTAACCCCCACCTTCTGCCCCTGCCTCCTCCCTTACTCCGAACTCTCATTTTGCACCCACAACAGCATCTCTTCTACCTGCCGTTACCCCTTACGCCCATTGCTTACTACTTTTCACCCTGCTTTTAAGCTGCCTTCCTTCAGCCTTCTGCACCTGTTCAATATCCCAGAGTTCCCCTGCTCCACTCTTGCCTACCCCTGTGTCAAACCCTTCTCTGTCTCCTCCTTCCATTGTAACTCATCCCCCGACACTCCTCTCCCCGGTATAGAGTTCCTAGATGGGGCAGGGTTGGGTCTTTGCCTTCTTCATCCCTGGGTCCCAGGTGGTGACCATTGCCATTCTCTGTCTTCCTTCCCCCTTGTAGGTTTTCTGGTTCTTGACCTCCCATAGCCCACTCTCCTCTGAGCTTGACCAGTCTCTCTCCCAACCCTGTCACCGGAGGAGCAATGGCTAGGTTGGGATCTCACATGGGTGGTTTGAACCAGTCTCCACCAAGCAACTGGACAGGGCACCAGGTAGCACCTTTTGCTTCCTGCCAGGAGGAAGAGACTTTTTTCCAGAGAAGCACCTTGGATCCTGGGATCCATCAGTGAAATGTTGAGCCTGGGCAACAGGCCTCAGTGAGGGGCTAGGACAAGAGATGGGTCAAAGATTGCAGGAATGGGGATTGAGGACTTGGGGATCTACCAAGGGGAAAGGAGGTAGATAACGGGAACTGTCACCACAAGGAACCTGGGGCATGAGTGGGGGGCGAAGACCCAGCCCTGTCCGATCTAGGAGTTCTGCACTGGGGAGAAGGATCGGTGGGGTGGGGTGGATGAGTCAAAGTGGAAGGGGGAACAGATGAGGGAGAGGCCCTCTCATATCCCACCACAATTTGAGCACTGATTAATGCGGGGTTCTCAAACTTCCTTGCACCACGACCCCCTTCTGATAACACAAATTACTACAGAGTCCCAGGAGGGGAGACCAAAGCCCCACTGCCCCTGGCTGGGGTGCCAAAGCCGAAGCCCAAGGGTTTCAGCCCCAGGCAGGGGGCCTGTAAACTTAGCCCTGCTGCCCAGGACTGAAGCCCTCGGGCTTGGGTTTTGGTCCGGGGCCCAAGCAAGTCTAAGTCAGACCTGGCAACCCCCTTAAAATAGGGTTGCGACCCACTTTGGGGTCCCGACCCAGAGTTTGAAAATCACTGGACTAATAGTTCGTTCGCTTTGATCTAATCCTGTTTTTAAGAGGATGACAATAAATTCTTAATGCGCAGCAGTTGCGTCCACAAGATTGCAGTGACCATAATGCAAAAGTATCTTCTTTTTATTGTGACTGTGCTGTAAATTTATGCATAATTTTACTGTGACAAAATCGAATCCCTATTCACTTGCTTCTCAATTTCCAGGTACAAGGTGTGGTGTTTGTTTTTTAGTATCCACATTTGGACAGGAAGTAACCTTTCTTCTTTTGGAAAGGTGCACGTCCACCATGATACATGTCTCTGTCATCTAGAGACTGGATTATAGCAATGCTTCTATATGAGCTACATATTAATACTACTCGTATATCAACTAGTGCAGAATATGGTAGCTCAACTGAGGGGCATAACAGTCACCAGGTTAATTGTGAGGCGGAGGGTCGTCTGAATGAAGGGTTCTCTACTCTGACATTTGTTTCCCTTATGCAGTCTCCAAAACAAGTCTCACCTCTTCTCCCAGGATTTGGATTGGGAAGGATGAGCATTTTAGTGGAGTTTGTAAGAGTTTTATGTTCTGAAATGTGGGATTTGTGAGAATCCTTGTTTTGGGGGTAGTTTCTATTTATTATTGCTTTTTCTAAGAGTTTTCCCATGTGCTAAACATGTACACAGAGCATTGGAAAGATGCATTTTTATAAACTGAAATAAATAACTGAAGTGAATTCCATCCTTCTCTACTCCATTCACCTCGTGAAAGAGGAAACTTCAAGTTCTGATTGTAATAATAGAAATAATACTTTACATTTTCTGATAATATTATTGGGCAATTTAAATACAAAAAGCATACATAAATGCAAAATTAAGGTTACCCATTACAAAAGTTAAGATAACATAAATATGTTAAGTTATGCATATAACAAGAACAGGATAGGAAATACTGCATAAAGGCAATGTGGCTGAAAAACTATGTGCAGTGTGGCTGTGGGAAACATAACTTTATATGTCCTGAATTTTATTTTTACCATTGTAACCTTAGTCCCCGATCCTGCAACATATTCCATGCAGTTGATCCTTAGACCTACATAGATCCTGCTATGGGATGTAGTCCTAAATGTGTGTTTAACTTTATATTTATACAGAGAGGCGCAGTAAATTGGGCTTTGGACTGTGTTCTGTTCCTGGCTTTGCCATTGACTTGTTGCGTGACCTTGGGCACGTCACTTCACCTGTCTATGCCTCTGTTTCTCCTCCCACTCTTTTGTGTATCTTGCCTACTTAGAGTGTAAGGTCTGTGGGGAAAGAACTGTCTCTTTACTATTTGTATGTACCATGCCTAGCACAATGGGACCCTGATCTCAGCTGGGGCCTCTAGGTGCTGTTGTAATAAAAATGAATAATAGATTATTTGAATGTCCCTTTTAAACTAACATTGATGGGTGTTTTTTAAAAGCAGGAGTGTGCTAATAACACATTGTTATTTCAGACGCAGACATCGATCTAGCAGTAGCTCTTCATATGGATCCAAAAGAAAACGCAGTCGTAGTCGATCAAGGGGCCGAGGAAAATCCTATAGGTCTCAGAGATCAAGATCAAAAAGTAGAACAAGAAGGTATGATTGTTTTCATTTTCTTCTGCCTTCCTTTTCCCCAGGAAAAAGTAATAATCAAATAGTCATGTTTTGAGTTTTTTAATCGATTTTCCCCCCATACTTTTACTAAGACATATTATGTTATCATAGATTCCTTTTCAAGTATTAAATGATTTGTTGCTGATTGTTTCAAATGTTTTAAAAGCAAATTAATATTTTAGATTTCAAATGAAACATTCCAAAAACCTATTTTGATAAATAATTAGAATTTATCTAAAATCTATGATTAAGCTGTAGTATGTCAGAGAGAGATAATTCTAAGTAGTTGTTAAATCAGTGCTGGAAGCTAGATGATAGCTATCTGCTCTTTGAATATATGCTGTCTTGGCCATTTTTTAAACTGTAGACATAATATAAAGGCCTTTAAGTTAATATATTTGTGTAGTTAAGCAGAATTATTTAATCAGTTCTTTCATAAAATTTCTTTTCAAAATTCAGGTTTTTTTTGTCAAATTATGCTTCTAAGAACATCATCCTGGAGTACCAATAGCCTGTGAAATGCAATATAAAACATTTTAGAGAAACCAAACCTTTTTGACAGAAGGAAGGAACCTTTAAAATCAATAAAAAGAAAAGGAGTACTTGTGGCACCTTAGAGACTAACAAATTTATTTGAGCATAAGCTTTCGTGAGCTACAGCTCACTTCATCGGATGCATTTGATGAAGTGAGCTGTAGCTCACGAAAGCTTATGCTCTAATAAATTTGTTAGTCTCTAAGGTGCCACAAGTACTCCTTTTCTTTTTGCGAATACAGACTAACACGGCTGCTACTCTGAAACCTTTAAAATCAATGTTAGTAAAGATCAAGATTGCTTTTTTGAAAACTTCAAATAAAAGGGGAAATTTTTTTGGTTTGAGAGAGCTTTTCTTACAAAAAGGCTCTCTGCAGTATTATAAATAGAGCCTTATTCTTATTAATGGACAGTTTTTACTTTGGGACTGCAGAATTCCATTTCTGGTCTTTCTCCCATCTCACCATGTGAAATTAGTTTACTCTCCAGTGGTTATAACTTATACAAGCCATGTGTGTAGTGGTTATGTCTGGTGGACTGTCCCGGGTATCCTTTGTGTCCAGAGAGCTATGGAGTTTGGGATATGCTAGCCATCAAACTGGCATGTCATTTCAAATTCCCTGTAACTTAAAAATTCTAATTGGTGAACACTTAGGCCTTGTCTACACTACCGGGGTAAGTCGATCTAAGTTATGCTATTCCAGCTATGTGAATCGACTTAGGTCGACTTACTTCAGTGTCTACGCTGCGCTGCTCTCATTTTGGTAGAGTACTGGAGTTGACTGGAGAGTGCTCTGTAGTTGATTTAGCGGGTCTTAGACCGATTAAATCAACCCCTGCTGCATCGATCACAGCAGCGTCTATCCCTGGTAAGTGTAGACATGGCCTTAGATGAGAATATGAAGTACATACTGTGCATTTGGCTGGTCAGATGCAAAGAACAGCTAAAAAAGAGCCTTAGACTGGCTTAACTGGAACAATCTGAAAATTCCTTGTCTGTCCACAGATGGGTGGTTTTCTGTGTTCCTGAACCAGGTAAATAGTGGCTTTATGTGAGGTCTCTGTGTATTATTGGCTTGTCATAGACCAGCCCTAATTGCTGTTCTTTTCTCTCCCATCCATGGTCCTCTCAAAAAGAGAGGGTTTATAGATTATGCAAATTTCTGATGTTTCATGTTCAGATGTATATAGAACTAAGATTTGCAGACATGTGGAGTGGAAAGCTATAGTTTTTGGTAAATCTGTTTGTGACTAATAGGTGTTTTTGATGATTACAAGCAGAATTTGTTATTAAAACTGACTGTGTTCTAAAAGTGTATCAGTGTGTTAACTCTAGAAGTAGAAGGTTTCAAAGAGTATTATAGCATGTTTTAATTTTTTTTATAACTTAAAAAAAAAATAAAAGTTTCATACTCTTATTTCTATGTGTATCCTCTGAAAAATATGTTTATTATCAATGGCTATCAACATCATTGTTTTAGTCACTCTCTATTGAATTTACTGGCCTATGTCCTGTTACTGAATGATAACTACCAGACCGATTAGGCATCGAATTCTGAATTTTTGTATAAAATATTTAAGTGATGTTTTACTTTTAAATATACCTGATTAGGAGAATTGTTTTCTAAATTTTTTTCACCATCGTTGTTCGTATGTGCATTATAACTGTTGTCTGGATACTTGCTTCTTTGGAACATGTGTAGTAGCATTTTGGTTATTTAAGCAGCTTGATTGGTTCTCCAAATGGACTTTGACAATAACCATGCAATCACAATAGCAGCTATTGAACATAATGGGAATACTTGTGCATAAATGTTTGCTGATTTGGCTCTAAGTTTACAAAAATTGGGTTTAAAATAATTAAATGGCAAAAGCATAAGGTGCAAATGAAAGTATATTTAGTGAACCATATATTGAATTTTAGGGAATAAAGGAGCTACACAGTAATTTACAGAGCTGAGGGTTTTAGTGTAATTAAATATAAATACCAGGTAATATTTAAATACTCAAAGTAAGACTAATAGACTAAATGATTTGAGCTTTTGGTAGTTACTCCTATGGTACAAAATGTTACTTATTTATGAAATGTATGGTGTTTACAACAGTATAAATTTTACATAATTACAGAAGCGTTGCGGTACAGTAGTTCACTTTTAATTACTAATCTCATGCATTTTTTTAGGTAAATAGGTACAAGAAGTATCCTAAACTGCAAAGGGAGAATGGCATTTAGCACATTAAACGCTTACAAGTAAAGCTCATGAGGTCACACTTGTTGCTCCACTCTGATTTCCTAGTATGCACCATACTGTGATGTTACAGCTACCGTTAAGAAATGGATTAGGCTCATTTCTGGGGAGGAGTTATGTCAATTACTGGTTTTTTTGTTTGTTTGTTTGTTTTTTGTTCTCCTTGCAAGGATTAAAAGTATATTCTAAATAAAATAGCAAAAAACATACAAAACCTTGTAAAACTTTGCAAGATTATTCAGAAACATAATTGACTTGACCCAGATAGCTGGACTCTGTTTGCTATGATAAGAGCTGAGTGGTCTGACTTCGTTGGGGTGTTTGAAATGAACACAAGGTTATATTTAGAATCAGTTACACTGCTTGTCTCTTTGTACCTACTTTTATTTGGGGGCATTCAGCACTTAATTTTTTAAAATAGTTACACAACAGCTTTAAAGCAGAATCTGCTGGCATTTCCATTATAAACTTAATTTTGGGGAAGTGTTTTAATTTAGCTTTTTTGTTTTTTCCGTGTTGTGAAATTTGGTGTATACTATATATAATGCAGTGTAGGATCATTTAGGGGCTGGGCTGTGATCATGAGTAGCCTGCTACTTACTGCTAATGGAGTTACGCTCAGGTGGTAATTGGGAGTTGTGCTCTTGGTGCTTAAAGATTCAGGTTCAATTCCAATAACAGCTTGTGGAGTTTGAATGTATATGTACATCCATGGGTCTACTCTTATGTTCTCTGGCTGAGTTGGAGGACTGCAGAATCTGGCCTTCTAATTACACAGTAAAGTTATTTTCTCATTCTGGATTTTGTACTCTGGATTTCCTCTGTTTCAAAGTTGTAAGTTGTTTAAAATCAGCCAAGTTCTGTTTCAGTTAAGATGTGCTCAAATTAGCTAAATGATGAACAATCATACAGTATATTAATGGTAAGATGAGTGGTAGAATTATGTAACATTTTTTAAAAAAGAAATTAGAAACTGCTAACAGTAGATACATACCAGGGATTTGCCCCTCTTTTTATTCCTTTCTGATAGCTTTTTTCTTTCCCCGCTCCTTTTTTTTTCTGTCACCAGTCCCTTTCTGCAGCTGCTGCTATTTTGTGATTTTTGTGACTAGAGAGCAGCTAGAAGCACCAGAGTTCTGTCAAGTTTTCCTTATTCATTGGTGCTTATGGTAGTTATAATAATGCAACATATTTCATAACCCAATCCTACTTTCCCATCTCAAAATCTGTCTAGTGCACCTGAAGTCCAGTGGCTTAGAGATTTATAGTTCTGAGGTCATTGCTGAATAAGATCCTTTGTGAGTATCTCATACAGCTACCATAATTGCAAAGCTGGCTGTCATTAACTTTTGTTCATGAGTCAATGTATATTTTACATCTGATTGAAAAACTAGATGCTGAAGGCTAAAGTGAATATTTATTTATATAGAGCCTGTGATGCATGTGGCGCTTTTGATGTCAGATAAGGAACCTGATTTTACAATCGAAATAAACTGAACAAGGAGTGTGGAAGAAGGGATGCAATGCAAAAAGCAAAGTGATTGAGCAGTTGTTTAGTACACTTTATCAGTTTCTTGTAGGTATATAGAGGCTGTCTGCACCACTTTCCATGCTTGGAACAAAGCGTGGAGTTGTGAGTGGAAGAAGGAGAGCAAGGATTCTGCAAAGATGAGGAGAGAAGTTGGCAAATCATAATCAAAGAACATTAGAAGCTGACATCAGAAATGTGTTGAAGGCTTCAATAAAGAGAGAACCTTCTGGTTATGTAAGCATCTTGTATTCTAAGATGAATTTATGCACAGGATTTCTCAGCAAAACAGAGCTAACTGCCATCTGCTGAGTTTCTATAGCAGTAACAAAAGGTGCACAAAGACAGTTGCTATTAGCTTAAAAATAACTCTTGTAAGCATGTCTGTTGATGTCCTGGTAGTGGAACATGGAGGACTGGAGTTAAAATGTCTTTAGTTTTCTGGGTTGAGAGTCTGAAGAGGCAGCACGCCCAGCACTGTGTATTGCTCTTTGTGTTTTTTAGATGACTTTCCTCTCTACCTCCCATGTTCCTAACTAACACTTGGAGCAGTTCTGGTAAGAGTCACACTTACACCTCATCTCATTCCTGGAACAGGTTGTTGCAAGTGAGTTTAAAAAGGGGGTTGGGTGAGTGGGGAGTGTGTGTGTATTAAACCATATCTGATGCAGAATATTAGACTTCCCTGTCTCCATTAATAAGTACATACATTCTCATGACAAGCTATGTTCATAAGGTGACCTGTTTGCTTTATAGTACCATATAAGCATCCTGTGATATGACATTTGCTGTAACAAACCCTATTTTTTGTTGAATAAGACAGCAACTAGGCTCATGAAATACATGTAACCTTTTTGCTTTGTTTCTTGAAAGGTTTATCCTACATAGCCTCTTCTTACTCAAATTTTTCATACTTTGAGTGTGGGTACCACTTTTGAGCACTTGAGGAAGGAACATCTTTCCGTGCTATTTTGTTATTCTCCATTTGAGTTCTTGAAAGGGAGATAGACACAATAACTGAGCACAGTGAGAAATGAATGTAATGTAATGAAGTGAGTAGGGTTTTATGAGGTTTTTTTAATGGAAAATATTACCCATAAAGTTCACCTCTAATTGTATTTTTTTTTTTTTTTTGGTCATGTCAGTATTTTCTCCAGCTTCATACAGGTGTTGCTGAAATTTGGTAAAATTGTGTAATCCAGTCACTATGCACCAGGAGTCAAACCTGAGCTTTCATGACTGCTTTATTTTCCTATTTTTACAGAGAACTTCAGGGTCTCATTGTACAGGAGAAGATGGTGTAAAGAGGAAGTATTTACATTTTGTAGGTATTAAGGATTTTTTGGGAAAAGAGTGAGGGCTAGATCATAGAATTGTAGGACTGGATGGGACATAGAGAGGTCATCTAGTTCTAGTCCAATCCCCTGCACTCATGGCAGGACTAAGTATTATTTAGGCTATATCTGACCTGTGTTTGTCTAACCTGATCTTAAAAAATCTCCAGTGATGGAGATTCTACAGCCTCCCTAGGCAATTTATTCTAGTGCTTAACCACTCTGAGAGTTGGGAAGTTTTTCTAATGTCCAACCTAAACTGACCTTGCTGCTATTTAAGCCCATTTCTTCTTGTCCTATCCTCAGAGGTTAAGAACAATTTTTCTCCCTCCTCCTTATAACAATCAAACAAAGGTACTTGAAAACTTATCATGTCCTCCTCCCCTCCCCCCCCTTAGTCTTCTCTTCTCCAGACCACCAAACCCAATTTTTTCAATCTTCCCTCATAGGTCATGTTTTCTATACCTTCAGTCATTTTTGTTGCTCTTCTCTAGACTTCCTCCAATATGTCCACATCTTTCCTAAAATGTGGTGCCCAGAATTGAACACAATACTCCAAGTGAGGCCTAATCAGCACGGAGTAGAGTGGAAGGATTACTTCTCGAGTCTTGCTTACTACACTTCTGCTAATGCATCCCAGAACGATGTTTGCTTTTTTTTTTTTTTTTTTCCAGTAGTGTTACACTATTGACTCATATTTAGTTTGTGATCCACTATGACCCCAACACCTCTTTCTGCAATACTCATTCCTAGGCAGTCATTTCCCATTTTGCATGTGTGCCATTGATTGTTCCTTCCTAATGGAGTACTTTACATTTGTCCTTATTGAATTTTATCCTGTTTACTTCAGACCATTTCTTCAGTTTGTCCCAATCATTTTGAATTTTAATTCAGTCTTCCAACCCGTCCCAGCTTGGTATCATCCGCAAACTTTATAAGTTTCAGAGTAGCAGCCGTGTTAGTCTGTATTCGCAAAAAGAAAAGGAGTACTTGTGGCACCTTAGAGACTAACAAATTTATTAGAGCATAAGCTTTCGTGAGCTACAGCTCACTTCATCGGATGCATTTGGTGGAAAAAACTTTTTTTTTTTTTCCACCAAATGCATCCGATGAAGTTAGCTGTAGCTCACGAAAGCTTATGCTCTAATAAATTTGTTAGTCTCTAAGGTGCCACAAGTACTCCTTTTCTTTTTGCAAACTTTATAAGTGTACTCTCTATGCCATTATCTAAATCATTGATGAAAATATTGAACAGAACCGGACCCAGAACTGATCCCTGCAGGACCCCACTCGAGATGCCCTTCCAGCTTGACTGTGAACCACTGATAACTACTCTCTGGGAACAGTTTTCCAACCAGTTATGCACCCACCTTACAGGAGCTCCATCTAGGTTGTATTCCTCTAGTTTGCTTATGAGAAGGTCATGTGAGATAGTATCAAAAACCTTACTAAAGTCAAGATCCACCACATCATCCGCTTCCTCTGTATCCACAGGGCTTGTTACCCTGTCAAAGAAAGCTATTAGGCTGGTTTGACACAATTTGTTCTTGACAAATCCATGCTGACTGTTACTTATCGCCCTATTGTCTTTTGGGTTTTCACAAATTGCTTAATTATTTGCTCCATTATCTTTCCAGGTTCTGAAGTTGGCCTTATTTCCCTTTTTGTAGATTGGCACTATATTTGCCTTTTCCTGTCTTCTGGAATCTTTCTCATCTTCCATGACTTTTTGAAGATAATCAATAATGACTCAGATACCTCTTCAGTCAGCTCTTTGAGTATTCTAGGATGTATTTCATCTGGCCCTGGTGACTTGAAGACTCTAACTTGTCTTCAAGGGAGGGGCTCAGATTACTAGCACGGAAATTGAAAAGATTTTTGGAAAATTATTTAACTAAGAGCTGGACAGGACTTGAATTGGGCTGGTTTGTTCCCATATACTGTACTTCAGGGGGTCTCAAATTTCATTGCACTGCGACCCCCTTCTGACAACAAAAATTACTAATGACCCCAGAATGGGGGACCGAAGCCTGAGCTCCATGGCCCCATGCGGGGTTGGGAGAAGCAAAGCCCAAGGGTTTCGGCCCCAGGGAGGGAGCCTGTAACTTAGCCCTGCCGCCCAGGGTTGAAGGCCTCTGGCTTCGGTCCTGGGTGGTGGGGCTTGGGCTTTGGCTTTGGCTCTGGCTCTGGGCCCCAGCAACTGTAAGCCAACCCTGGTGACGCCATTAAAATGGGGTTGCGACCCACTTTGGGGTCTTGACCTACAGTTTGAGAACCACTGCTGTACTATTACCTCTCTGAGTCCACCGACATCTTGCATTACTTCCTTCCCCCAATGTCAGCTGTGAATGGCCACCGTGAATGGCCACCGCTCCTGAGCTACTGCAGGCAGCTGCTGCGGAACATGAGACTGCAGTGCAGAGCCAGTGCACAGCTTTCCAGTGTAGAAGAGAGAGCCATCTGGTGGTGATTACTGTTGCTCTTGTTGGCCAGGATTGAATACTGGGGCTTTTCTCCCATTAGCTTCTCCTACAGCCTATGCTGTCAGCTACTCAGAAGTTGAGGGAGAGGATTTGACTCCAGGACTCCTCTTTGCTACCTTGCTGCTTTCCCCTATTGTCTCCCTTTTCCCTGCCTTTCTCTTCCTCTTCCACCAAGAAATGGAGAGGATCAAGAGAGATGAGATGGAGAGGGTCATGGTTAGGAAAGGAGATGTAATGTGGTGCAAACAGGTCATGAGTAATATTGTGGGTGGAGCTGGTGCTGTGGGCAGAGCCTGAATGATTATCACCACCTACTCTTTTTCCAGTTTGATTCTGGAGCTGGAGGGAAGACAATGGGTGCTGAGGAGCACTCTAGTCCGACAAGAACATGAGATGTGTGTTATAATACGAAAGTATCTCTTATTTCCTAGTAAAGAATAGGACAGAAATTACAGTTGAACTTGAGGAAGGGCAGGATGGGATCAGTTAAATTCAGGACAAGTAATGGGATGTCAGATAAAGAATGAAATAAAAATGGAAGAGGACCTTGACATATTGAACGTTACTGAAAAATGGTGCAATGACCAAAGACAAATGGGACCTGGCTATAAACTCCACAGGAAGGACAGATTAGGCCAAAAAGACTGAGTGGTAGTACTATATATAAGAGGGAACTTTGACTCTAATGAGGCAGCACTGAACATAGCCACTGGGGATGAAGGAATGGCTATTAGAAAAAAGTGAAAGCTTCAAAACTTAACCACCAAAGTGCTAATTTGTCTTTTAATAGCAGCCGTTACAGACATTAAGTTATTTTTACTCACTCCATATTGTGAAGTAGGACCTGTTTAGTACTCACTTTCTCTTTTTTTTTTTTTTTTTGTTTAAAAGTAGAATGGTAGTTAAAAGTGGAACCAAAACTGCTGCTGAAAGGGCATCGGGGCTTCTGGAGAAGAGAGGAAGTTCCACATAGTCCAGAAAACCTTTTATATATGAAACAAAGCAAAAAAAAAAAATCTTAAAAGAAAGTTAGACAAAAATACTCTTAACAGGAGTACACATTTTCCATTTTCACACAGTTAGTGTGTGGAACTCATTGCCGCAAGACATAACGGAGGAAAAAAATATTGAATATTCTAATAGTAGTAAACTGCCAGAACGTGCATTATCTTTTGATGCACTTTTTCAGTGGCTGAAGGCATGAAGCTGAAAATGTACTCAAGACATAGGTATAATAGCTTACTAATGTGTTCTCTAGCATGGCTTATTGTTGTTCATCAAACGTTACAACTGAGCAACACAAGGATTAATGATCCCTAGAATAAGTGTTCTGTATCCATTTTACTCACAATCTCTGTCTGGTGGTTTAAGTACTGATATCAAGGACTTGAACCTGGGTCTCTTCTGTGGTAGACATAGCTTCTCAAATTGTTCCAAAATAAATGTAATACTTGGTCAGTAAGTTGAGGCATCTCCCATCTTTTCATTAACAATATTCAAAACCCTTTCAGATATTTCAAGTTTTGAATAAAAGCCAACAAAATGAACAAATGTGACACAAGCAGCGCAGTTATATTAGAACATTAAAGTTCACACTATCCATTATTTTTTGACCTATTGTTTGTGAAAGGTGGTACATTGACAAACATAAGGGCAGCACTATATTTAGTCATTGAATAGATACAGCTTGGGATGTAGCAAGGAAAGCACAAGCTTTCCTAGACCACTCTGTTTCATCCATTTGCCATTTGTACCTCTCCTTTGATCAGAAGACATCACCTTTAAGGGTGAGCAATTGTAGTGATTTTTCCACTGGGAAGTGGACTGAGACCACAAACCTCATTTCATATTGGAGACAGAAGAACCGTTAACTGGGTTTCAGTTCTTGCTTACCAGGCCTGGATTTGAAACAGTGATATAGAGTCTGTAAGCTGTATCTCATTAGCTCATTATCAGTCTTTTCTTTTCTCTTCTCTCCCCAGCCTCCAACAATATTAGAGTACTTTGTGCTCTCAAATTAATGAGCATGTCAGTGCAAGTATGGCCAGAATAACATGTTTTTTGTAATATTTCTAACACGAGTTTTGTAAGGGTTAATAATAAATGATGTACAGAGCGTTGAACATGTAAAGCACTTGAAGTATCAAGTACAATATTCTCAAAATAATTGTAAAGTTAAATCCTGTTTCAGTTATTTTTAATATTTTGAGTAGGTATTATGTTTTTCTATCCTAAATGGATTTTTCTTACTTTATCTCAGAACATAAGAAAATATGTGCATATTGCAATTATTTATTTTATGTCAGATGCATCTTAAGAGTCAAGAAGTAAGGCTGACAAGCAATGCTATAAATTTAAAACTGTCCTACAGCAAGATAGTATGATGCAAATATGAATTAATAAGATCACAAACTGAATTTCAGCAAAACAACCATGATTTACATTAAATTAGGAAATTTAAAACCGATTTAGTTTGTTTTACTGAGCATTTGCTTAATAACATTTTGCCTTCTTGCAATCTTTTTAAAGACAATAATTTGTCTGTGAAATGCAGGCATATCCTCAGTAGAAAAATTGAAAGCAACAGCTCACTTTCTGAAACCACACATATAGTGATAGAAAGAAATATTTCAGCTCTACAAAGTTTAATAAATCATCCCATTTCCTAATTTGATCATATTAGATGCTGATATGGAAGAAGCATTTCAAATACCATCTCCTCATTAATATACATCAGTCTGGGGAATAGAATGGAATACTTATGCAGAGATGTCACAGTTACTGTTTCTTAGTTTACTAAGTGGAACAGGTTGATGTGATACTGGGTGTTATTTGTCAATGTCTTGTTAAAATGGTTTGGGTCGAGTTATGGAGTCCAGAAAGGCGGCGGCTGATAAATCAAAAGTGAATTGAGTGGACAGGAGGCAGTGATTGATACTGTGACAGGATATGAAGAAAGGAATCTTGATACAAGCATGCATGATATTGAATATGAGAAGGAAAATGGCCCTGGAGTATGGATATTATTCAGGGGAATGAGAATAATATCAGCTTGAAATTATTGCTGGGTGAATATTAGGATAGTTCTTATTAGAGTATTATGCTTCTCTAGGATCGAGGAACTAAAATATGTATAATTTATATGTGCATAGAGTATTAACCTATATCTTGAGTTTATTACAATTGTTTTTCCATGTTAATAGAAAATAACTGGTTTTTCTTATATATCAAATCTCCTAATTTAAATCTTTGAATTCATAGGGCTTTAAACAGAGTAAAACAAGGGATACTAAACCTTATTCCTTGAATTCATGCAATCCAGTGATTATAGAGTACTGTACTGTAATTGTGTTTTAAATCTAAAAAAAAAAAAGAGTACTTGTGGCACCTTAGAGACTAACAAATTTATTTGAGCATAAGCTTTCATGAGCTTTAAATCTGTGAGTTGTTTTTTATTGTCTGCCAAGCATTTTTGGCTTCTACTGTTACCTGAAATTGAAAGCTGCTGTTATGAAATGTTTTTGAATTCAGTTCAGTTTTTAGGTACTTCGACAATTACAGATCTATGTACCTAATAGATGAGACCTTCTAAAAATGATCAAGGTTGGTAATGTTGGTGTTTCTGGATTACCAATGAAAAATATTTTCTGCCCAGGACTTTTATTTGAAAATACTTTACACTTTGATTACAAATTTTCCTCTTTAACTGATTTAATGTTGAAACGAATGCATGCTATTGTAAGCAGGTGGAAAGGAGGCTACTTGCTATGGATAGTTTCAGAAAATTGTCATTAATTTTTAGGTTAAAAACAAGATGGATGTTGATTGAACTTTCTGCTGTCCTGGCATTGTAAACTAGAATTAATTCAAGGTCAACCCTGATTTGTCAGAATTCTTTTTAGTTTAGAACATTTGGATCCTGAAAGGATGTGGTCTCCTAATTATGCAAAGAAGTACAATGTGAAAAAGGTCAAGGAATTAAAAATACTAAATTGTGGAGAACTCCACCCACTCTGTATACTGGCTATTCAGGTATGCACTAGGTTTAGGGGATAATCTTTATGTGACTCATAATTCTGGCAATGCATTTTAAAGTAAGATGTTACTGCTAGAATTACCAGAAAGTGTGTTTGTTTTGTTTGAAGCACTACTTTTGAAAACTCTCTACTGCTTCAAACACAAGTAAAGGGCTTCATCCTGCTCCGACTGAAGTCATTGGAAGTCTTGCTGTTGACTGAGCAAGATCAAGCCCATCTTTTTCTTTCAAACATTTATTAAAAGCCAATGCGAACAATAATAGTACAGCACTTTATTACAGATCTTAGGCTTTTTGGAAAATAAAACCCCTTCAAGATTCCATTGCTTAAAATGTTCCATCGTCTTATGCACAAATACTTAGGTCTTTTTTTAGAGAATGATTTGGTTTTCCTTAATTAAAGATTCTGAACCATCAGCTAAGTATGCAATGATACCGCTAACAGAAAATGTGAATGAAAAACTTTTAAGATGACCTATATGGCAGTACTGTCAAGTAGACTGAGCAGACTCTGTTGTTACTGTGTTTGTCTTTTATTGTTGGACCATTCCTTTTTATCTGCTGTCTGCAGACAGTCTGGGTCATTTTATGTGTGTATGTGGTAGAAGGGCAGTGGATGTGGGATAAAGGTTTTAGTGGCATGAATTGGGGCGTTAATCAGAAGTATTGAAACAGCAAAGCAGTCATCCCAAATCCATGCCATTAAAACTTACCACACTATTATGTATTTTGGTCATGCCACATGCATTTAACAGAAGAGCACTAATTTTTTTTATGGTAGTTATTGTGTCTTTCTACTTGTAAAGCCAAACTGCCTAGATATCACAAGGGCAACTGAGAAGACTTTGGAGGGAACATAAGAACTGTCATACTGAATCAAACCAATGTTTCGTCTTGACAATTGGGAAAAATGGGTCTTGACTTTAAATTGATGTAAAACAACTGTTTCGTCTCATGATATTGAACCTCAAAGATATCACTAGTCTAGAAATGAATATTGCTCATCCTGCATATCATCTGTGATTTTTTTTTTTTATGGGAAAGTAGAAAATGTCTCTGGAGAGTTAATTGTCCTTTTATAACAAAGCATCTATCTGAAAGTTGCTCTGTGGCTCGGACTGATGTTACTTCTGGTAGAGATGTATTAGTGAACAAAGTGCTGGTGTGGTGGCTAGAAGTGGATTATAAATGCGCTTTATCATAAAACAGCATAATATCAGGCTCTGCGGTTGTTTACATAGTTACCATGATGTATATGCCTGTAAATATGTTTTTAATCTCAGTGTCTAAATATTTAAGTATTTGTTTTGGTTGTGTAAGTAACTAAAGCTCTGCAAAACGTCAGTGATCTCTTCAGATGAATCCTTTTTTACACAAGATAGCTATTTGAGTAGATACACTGCATGACAAGTAGAGATGGTGAAACATGTCCAACAAAGCATTTTCAATGGGAAATGCCTCTTCAATTAAAACTAAAAGGTAGGTGGTGTGGGAAAAATCAGTTGGGTTGAAATTTATTTTTTTCACAAAAAATTGGAAATCAAAAAATTTCAAGACATTTTTGTTTTGATTTTGGTGAAGGGTGGAATGTTTTTTCTCTTTTGCTCATTTATTTGTTTTCTGTACTAGAAAAAGTGAATGGTTTTTCCATTGAAATGAATGCAAAACTTTAATGCAAAACAAACAAATAGTGGAAAATTTAAAATAAAACTATTTTAAGTTCTTTTGACATTTTCCCTGAAATATACTTGCCTTGTTTTGACCAGCTCTAAATAAAAAAAAAAAAAATGCCTATGTAAGTATCAAGTTGTAGTAATAGCCTCCCAACAGCTTTTAAAAATCCTGGTAGCAGCATGCTAGCAGAAACTTACATGTCAGATCCATAATATCGGATGTCAGAAGGTCATTTTGATTTCCTTCCAGGCAGTTAAAAATAACTTGATATTTAGATGTTCATTTTAAAATTAACTGCTTTGTGTTCTATCTGTTTTTTAGGCTGCTCTATTTATATACAATATATGGAAGCCTGATCTTAATATACCATTCTTTTAATAACTACATTGGTATCCGACCAAATGTAATTTTATTAAATTTGCAAATGAGCAACAGTAGTCCTGCAGCATGAAAATGTGTATGTTTAAGAACAGCGATGTAGCAATCCAGTTTTTTTGGTCTTCAGTAACATCAAGAAGTTCTTGGCATTTATTGGATGCTGGAAATGAATCCTGAAGAATAAAGCAATACAACATGATTTTGTGCTGTATATGTGCTAGGCCCTTTCCAAATATCAGAAGACACAGTACTGACCTCAAAGTGCTCACAATCTAAAACAAGCAACAAAGGAAGTTGTAGCAGAGAGGAATAAAACAAACTTAACTGATTATTTAAAACTTTATCACAAACTGCTTCTACCTATCCATTATTAATTGGCAGTTTCTTGTAGACATCATGCTAGAAATTGTTTTTTTGAAGGGATTTGCAGGAGTAGAGGCGGTAGTGTCCTTGTGGGCTAGTTCAGGGAGGGGGGTTAAAAAAAAGTGAGGATTATTGTGAGAGAAGAGGTTAAATTAGGAGAGGAGGGTTGGAGGAGATTGAGGCTGCTATTAACCTCAGAGCAGAATGCAGATGCAGAAAGAGATAATGGTGGATAATTGAGGAGGAGCAGCAGAACTGTGAAGGTAGGGACAAGGAGCTTGATCCCGATGCTGTGGAACATGAGGAGCCAATGGAGAGATTCGAGGGGAGAGGTATATATATGACATGGTCAGAGTAATAGGAAAGGAAGATTACCTTAGTGAAAGTTTTTTTTATGGGATTAGAGAGAATTGATGCAAGAGTTGGGGTGGTGGTGTCCAGAATAGAGGAGTAATCAAGATAAGAGTGTGACAGACTATACCTCATGTTCACCATTTTTACAAGACTATGATGCATTTTGTACAAAATGTATGCCTTGTGAGATATCATTTGAAAACTCATAATCTACTGAATATTATTGTCCTGGTAAAATGTGTTTCAGCATTATATATAAAGTTATAAGATTCTACTGTACAACATTGATATAACATTCTCAAAAAGCAGGCCCCAAACAGTTTTTCAGAGACAAAGACACACTGCCCCCCTTCCCCCCCCGGCAGGTATCAGCATCATCGGATGAACTTTCATGGACTATCACTTAGGTAAGTGGCCATTCTTTGGCAGGAGGAAGGGTGTGAGTGAGAACTTTACACATTGACAATGGAAGAGCTGGGAGTTTCCGTGTAAACAGTCTGGCTGTCGCCTGAACCCCAGTTCGAGGTAATCCTCAAAGAGGGGAGAAGGGTATAAGTGAGAAACAGAGGCTCCCAAATCATCTCCCTCCCCTCATCTCTACTCACGGCAGCTATAACACTTGAAAGACAAAGGGAGCATCGTAGAACTGGGACAGGGATCCTGGTTGGGAGGCCTTTCAGCTAGTACAGACTGCTGCAAGCATATGATGAGAGAAAACCTTTGCTTTGAATCTATTTAGCTTGTTAAATTAGGTATTAGTTTGTGTATTATCTTTTATTTTCTTTGCAACCAATTCTGACTTTATGCCTCATTACTTGTAGTCACTAATCTTTCTTTCTGTAGTTAATAAACTTGTTTTTTTGTTCTGTTTAAACCAGTGTGTGTTCGTATTGCCGTGTTTGGGAACCTCCACTTGAGGAGATAGCAATCATATTTTCCATTGATGAAATGACTGACTTTCTATGAGCTTGTATTATCTAGGAGTGCGCTAGGAAGTACAAGAGGCACATTTCTAAGGAAAGATCTGGGACTGGGAGTTTGCTGGTGTTGCCCTGTATGTAGTTCATGAGTGGCTGGCCAGAGCATTTACATCATTCAGCTGGGAGTGATTTTGCATGCTAGAGATTATGTATGAGCAGGACCAGGAGTGGTTTGTTCTCACAGCAAAGCAATATAAAAGGCAACCCAGGTTGGAGGTTTAAGGGGACACAGCTGTTCAGCAGTTCAGATTGTACCCTGGCTAATGTCATGAAGAGATGAGGGCCTAGGTGAAAATCTTAGCTTTGTAGACAGAAAGAAAAAAGGTGGAACTTGGTAATGTGTGGAGGAAGAAAGCAAGATTTTTAACATAACTTGGATGTATGGGTCACAGTGAGGGGCAGAGTTATAGTGGAAGCCCAGATTATGAGAGAGAATGTTATAGTAGTACAGTGATGTCAAAAGTGACAGGAGAATGGGAGGCATAGGGAGAGCTGGGAAGGAAAGATAAGTATTTCAGTTTTGGCCATACTAAAGACATGAGGAAGAGATGGAGAGACGGGCTGAGATGTGGGATTGCGTGGGAAGAGATAGGTCAGGACTAGAAAGACAGGTTTGTGAGTAATCAGCATAAAGATGGTAGTTTGAAATTGTGAGTGGAGGAGCTCACCCAAGGAAAATTGGATGGATGGAAGAGTATTCGAAGGATTACTCTCCTGTGGGTGGAGATTGGAGAAGTGGAGGAGGACTCACCAAAGGGGAGACTGACTGAATAGTCAGAGGAGAAGGAGAAGGACCAGGACAAGACAATTGTGGAAAACAGAGGTGAATGGTTGGCCACAGTTCTTCTAAAAATTCTCGCTAAGTGCTTCTTTGACACTATTGCCTAATGGAAATGAATCTGGGCATTTTCCAAAGAGAGACTGATAGAAATCTTAGGTAAGATCAAGCAGCGTTGCTTTATTTAAATATTTCTTAGAACACTTCTCCCCTCTTTTTTTTTTTATTGTTTGACTTGCTTTAACTGCTGGATTTGTGTTTTGAAAATTGTGATTTACTGATTCAGTCTTCTTTATATTTTTTTAAAACTCTGCTTTCTAGACAGTTTAACACTGTCACATATTGTTAACTATGCAGAGCCACGTAATAAGGGACCCGAGTAAACATTGTCTTTGTGCAGGTGGGGGATGGAATGGATGGAATATAAGATTACAAAGCTTGGTTAGGTACTTCAAAACATATATATTTAAGTAAAGTACTTGAGGACATTTTACGTTCTACTTCAAATACAGAACTGTGGGCAGGGGAGAAGCTGGTTGAATTCACTTTATTGAACTTGTTTGTGGAGCCTTACGTCGTTTGTAGATGGTAAGGTCAGACCATGTTTTGTTCTGGTTCCATCAATAAACCAACAACATGTAATATTTCTCTTTTGGACTTGGCAATTGCATTAGAGTTACATTACTAATAGGCTTTCTTTTTTTAAAAAAAAAAAAACAAAAACAAAAAACCAAAAATGTTTTTAGCTATCATCATTGAGTCCCTCAAAGGAAATAAAAAACACTTTGTGTGAATGCAGTGAAAAAATAGAGGTGAAGAAAAAGCTTACACAATATCCTTGAGCAATAATCCACCAATGAGGATATTACCAAGATCTAATTGACCTCTTTGGGAAATTAAACTTCATAAGGCAAAGCCAAGGGCTCTTAAGTTATCAATAAGGCCAGATAGCTGCTAGTGACAGCTGCTTTGATGCCTTTCATTGATATAAAAAAGCTAAATCATATGAATGCATAAATGCTGTTCGCTTACTGCTGAGTTCTGCTAAGTAATGATTCTAATTGTATTTTTTAATTTTATCAGCACTCCAGGTGCCATATTTAGAGAATGAGGTTTAAGCATAACTTCATATATGTCTAATGTGACATTTGTTTGCAGAATTTTTATAATGTTTCATTTGGAGAAAGCAGTTGGAAAACCAGGAAAAAAAAATTGAACTAGACTTTTTTTTTGTGGTGAGTTACTTCATTAATTTGAAGCATCCAGAGTACCACCCACTTCATTCTAGGATGACTTTGTCCTTTTGAACCTTTTTTTATGTCCCTCCCTTTCAGTAATTTGACCACCATCATGCTCATATCTTTAGTAATGAAGGTAGGAAGTACACTTTTAGGTAATTTGTTATGAAGGCGGCTCCACAGATCAACATAAAACAGGTGTTTTAAAGATAGTCATTTATCTCAAATACCTAATTTCCATTAGCCCAGGGAGTGGGAATATCTATACATTTGAGTCTCTAGAATGGTGATGATATCCCATGCCAACTTAAAACTTTTTAAAAAGTATAATTTATCCTTAAAATTAAAAAAAGGTAATGAATGATTGGATTCAGTTTCAGAATTTATTTTTGTACCATCACTTCTCATTTTCTTTTCTCTCATTTTGTCTGTTTGTTGCACTCATTTGTTGCTTCGTACCTAATGTTAAGTTAGTGTTTGTCTGCATTATTGTAATACTGTTACTGATACAGATATAACTGAGGCATAAGTAGCAACTCCATAGATGATGTTGCTTTGGAATTTGTGCTTAAATCAAGACTAAATTCCCTTTATTTCACACACATGGCTTTAATTTATTTTCCAAATAAGGGAAAGGACAATAGCTCTTCAAAGGACAATTATATTTTTAAAAATTTGTTGGTAAAATATTCATTTTTGTCTGCTGAGAAAACACTTCAGAATGTTTTCTTTCTTAAATTTTCTATTGGTTTCCTCTCATTTCTTCTGGTTTTGCTAACTCCAAACTTCACCCCATGCACACAAAGTAATAATATCTCATGAAATAGGTGACCTATGAAATTTTAAAATTAAAAAACAGTTACTTTACTTATTTAGGGTAACCTAATTAATTTTTTGCCAAGATTATCTGATGGGACTGCTCAATTCTCTCAGGCTTCTAATTTCAAGTACTACCAACCTGCCTCATTGATTCTCTAGCTGTGCTTTGCACATGCTCCTGGTGAGCGAAGGAGATGGGCTGGAGAGTAAGGAATGAACTTTGTCAGAGAAAGGAGACTCTGGGGGCCTTGGAGAAGAGCTGGGAAGTAGAGGCAGGCAGAATTGGCAGGGTATGAAGGGTTAAGAGGTAGGGAGGTGTGTGTGTGTGTGTGTGTGTGTGTGTGTGAGAGACACACACACACACGGTGGGGAGGGGGAGTATAGAGGAAGGATGAAACTGCCAGGGCTCTAGGAGTGGCTTCTGCTAAGGCATCTGTGTTTGAAGAGTTCTCCTGGTGCTGATGCTTTAGCTCTCGTGCACACCAAAGCAGCAATAGTGAGGAAGCAGTGTACATGCGTGTACCATACCATTATTTTGTCGGGGGGCTCCCATGGCACTGCTGCATTGGTGAAATGAGGAACTGAGGAAGCCCTTGATGCTCTGATGCCTTAGTGCCCAGGCATTGAGCTTTCCCACACCCCATGCTGTCTGCAAAGGTCTTTCCCACCCAGACCTTTCACTTTCTCTTGTACCTTTATATCCCTGCTAATGTCTGGTCTTCTTCCATCCCCCAAAACATTAATTCGCTGTAGCCTGACTAACCTACAAGCCAGCCCACAGTGCTGTTGATGCGGTTCGATAAGGGAGATGAGTAGGGATGTGGAGAGAGGAGGACTTGAATGGGAATAAGGGGGTTAGTATGGTTGTGATGGGGCCTGTGTGTGTGAGTGTAAAAGCACATTGTGCAGATGGCCAGCGGTTGTGATGGTGAGCCTTGTTCCTTGGTACTGAGGCATCATTGCATGAATGGGCCTTCCACAGTGCTGCTGTCTTAGTGGGCTGGGCAAGTCTTCTGAAGCTGCTACTCTACTCTATAAACTGGTCTAGCAGCCAGTGCTACATTGCAGTTCCAAATGGGGTGATATGGCCATCCCAATTCTTCTCTAAGCATGGCCTGTTCAGGGCTGGAGCACAGCCCTCTTCTGCAATATATAGTACAGTAGACTGCTGTTTGGCTGTCCTGCCCATGCTCTCTCTCCAGGCAGCCCCAAATGCAAGGCATAGGTAGGTATAAATGACTGTTCATACAAACAAATGTTATCAGATATGAATAAATTGTACCTTTGATCCTGTGCGGTCAGCCACCAATGTTTGACTGGATTAAGCCTTCTTTATTTTTCACCAAAGGCATGGACTGATGTTTAACTATGCATAAGGGGGCAAGGGTGAAAGATTTTGTGGACGCTATTGGGACCTGAAAGACCGCCTTCAAATGAGGAAACGCATCTTTAGGCTAGAAGGAAATTTTCTGTTGTACTGTAGGTAGTGTTTCCATACTTTATAACAGAAGAATTGCCTGTCTACCAATACTTTTTGAAGTATCTCCAGATGTGTTCATTTCTGTAACCTTATTTCATGATTTTTTTCTGTAATTTGCAAATCTGCTTTTATTTAAGACAACCTGCCTTCAATCTAAGGAGCTGTTAATTAGACAGCCAGTGATTCACATAATCCGAATCTGACCTCTGACTTTAGGGAATACCCACTTCTGAGTCTGTAACACCTTGAATGATCTTGAGTGAAGGGATTATGTTCTTTTCCTCCTTTGCTTTCACAATCAATGCTGAGATGGCGTGGGCTAGTATGGGCATGAGGAATGCTGACTGACTTGAAAGGTACTATGTATAATTAAAGTATAAATTGTGTAAATTATCTAACAAGCATTTTTATTAATGGAACTAATGGTGTATTATTTGAAGGCAGGTGTTTTTGTATTGCAACACATGTGGAATGAAAATATTGAATGTTACAGCCTTGATGATAAGGAGGACTTGTGGCACTTTAGAGACTAATAAATTCGTTAGTCTCTAAGATGCCACAAGTCCTTCTTTTCTTTTTGCGGATACAGACTAACACGGCTGCTACTCTGAAACCATGATAATGTAAAGAATTACCTGTATCTGTACTTTACCTCTTCCCGTATAAACTATGTTCTAATAAATGTGTGGCCATTTAAAGACGACTTTGTTGTCAGTATGCTGCACACCATAACTGCATGACAGTTCATAGGTATGGCTGGAGCAGAGCTCTGATTTTCTTGCTCCAAAAAGGACAGGCCTCTAACACTTAAATTAAAAGTGAATTAGTGATGTAGAGACTAAGCCACACAGTTGAGCAGTTCTGAATCCCTCTAGCAGGGGACAGTAGTACAAATGAACTCTAGCCTTTCATTTCTTAATCCTTCATTATGTTCATCTGTATACATCAGTAATGAATGTTTGCAAAGACTTTTAATGCAATTAAAAAAATCCAGCCCTTTTCATATTGGATTGTTAAAACCCATTTTCCTCCTATGGGCACTAAATTCTGGGTCTAATCTATTTGGATAAGTCCCTTTAATCAGCAAATATGAAGCAAATCTAATTTTTTATATAATTTCTTCCTTTACATGAATCTGTATGCAAGTTCATGTAATCTACTGTAGCTCTCAATTTTTCTCCCCTTTTCTAAAAGAAATCTGTATCAACGCCGCACTCATGAGGGACCCTATACAAAGTGTGCATATATAAATTTACTGTGGCAGTATGATCGTGTAGAGTTGGGATGAGGAATCCATATGGAAAACAGATTTTGGTTAAGTGTTGGTTATAAATAGTAAATACTACTTCAAATCACAAAGTACTTGGTTGTGTTTTCTTGAAATATAGCCGGACAGTGTATCCTTAAAGACAAAGCAATAGAGCATCTTTTTAATTTATTCATGTCTGGGCTGTAAATGAGGGAATATTCCCTCAATTAGTTTCCAGTTTATATGTTTACTAATTAAAAAAAATAAAGAAAATCTCTGATATCTATTTTGTAACATTGACATTTATGCTATGAATATAAACTCAAGGAAGACTGTTTGTTTTTTAACTGCATCTTAGATTCATAAATACTAAGGTCAGAAGGGACCATTCTGATCATCTAGTCCGACCTCCTGCACAGCGCAGGCCACAGAATCTCGCCCACCCACTCCTATGAAAAACCTCACCCATGTTTGTTTGAGCTATTGAAGTCCTTAAATCATGGTTTAAAGACTTCAAGGAACAGAAGCCTCCCTCAAGTCAACCATGCCCCATGCTACAGAGGAAGGCGAAAAACCTCCAGGGCCTCTCCAATCTGCCCTGGAGGAAAATTCCTTCCCGACCCCAAATATGGCAATCAGCTAAACCTCGAGCATATGGGCAAGATTCACCAGCCAGATACCCAGGAAAGAATTTTCTATAGTAACTCAGATCCCATCCATCTAATACCCCATCTCAGGGGATTTGGCCTATTTACCCTGAATATTTAAAGATCAATTACTTACCAAAATCCCATTATTCCATCATACCATCTCCTCCATAAACTTATCAAGTAGAATCTTAAAACCAGATAGATCTTTTGCCCCCACTGCTTCCCTTGGAAGGCTATTCCAAAACTTCACTTCTCTGATGGTTAAAAACCTTCGTCTGATTTCAAGTCTAAACTTCCTGGTGGCCAGTTTATACCCATTTGTTCTTGTGTCCACATTGGTGCTGAGCTGAAATAATTCCTCTCCCTCTCCTGTATTTATCCCTCTGATATATTTGTAGAGAGCAATCATATCTCCCCTCAACCTTCTTTTAGTTAGGCTAAACAGTCCAAGCTCCTTAAGTCTCCTTTCATAAGACAAGTTTTCCATTCCTCGGATCATCCTAGTAGCCCTTCTCTGTACCTGCTCCAATTTGAATTCATCCTTTTTAAACATGGGACACCAGAACTGCATACAGTATTCCAGGTGAGGTCTCACCAGTGCCTTGTATAATGGTACTAAACCCTCCTTATCCCTACTGGAAATGGCTCTGCTGATGCATCCCAAAACCGCATTAGCTTTTTTCACAGCCATATCACATTGGCAGCTCATAGTCATCCTATGATCAACCAATGCTCCAAGGTCCTTCTCCTCTTCCGTTGCTTCTAATTGATGCGTCCCCAACTTGTAACTAAACTTCTTGTTATTAATCCCTGAATGCATAACCTTACACTTCTCACTATTAAATTTCATCCTATTACTATTACTCCAGTTTACAAGGTCATCCAGATCCTCCTGTATAATATCCCGATCCTTCTCCGAATTGGCAATACCTCCCAGCTTTGTATCATCTGCAAACTTTATTAGCACACTCCCACTTTTTGTGCCAAGGTCAGTAATAAAAAGATTAAATAAGATCGGTCCCAAAACCGATCCCTGAGGAACTCCACCGATAACCTCCCTCCAGCCTGACAGTTCGCCTTTCAGTAGGACCCGTTGCAGTCTCCCCTTTAACCAATTCCTTATCCACCTTTTGATGTTCATATTGATCCCCATCTTCTCCAATTTAACTAATAATTCCCCATGTGGCACGGTATCAAGTGCCTGACTGAAATCTAGGTAAATTAGATCCACTGCATTTCCTTTATCTAAAAAATCTGTTACTTTTTCAAAAAAGGAGATTAGGTTGGTTTGGCACGATCTACCTTTTGTAAAACCATTTTGTATTTTGTCCCATTTACCATTGACTTCAATGTCTTTAACTAATTTCTCCTTCAAAATTTTTTCCAGGACCTTGCATACTACAGATGTCAAACTAACTGGCCTGTAGTTACCCGGATCACTTTTTTTTCCTTTCTTAAAAATAGGAACTATATTAGCAATTCTCCAATCATTCGGTACTATTCCTGAGTTTATAGATACATTAAAAATTCTTGCTAATGGGCTTGCAATTTCAGGTGCCAATTCCTTTAATATTCTTGGATGAAGATTATCTGGGCCCCCCGATTTAGTCCCATTAAGCTGTTTCAGTTTCGCTTCTACCTCAGATATGGTAATATCTACCTCCATATCCTCATTCCCATTTGTCATGCTACCATTATCCCTAAGATCCTCTTTAGCCTTATTAAAGACTGAGGCAAAGTATTTGTTTAGATATTGGGCCATGCCTAGATTATCTTTAACCTCCACTCCATCCTCAGTGTTAAGCGGCCCCACTTCTTCTTTCTTAGTTTTCTTCTTATTTATATGGCTATAGAACCTTTTACTATTGGTTTTAATTCCCTTTGCAAGGTCCAACTCTACTTGACTTTTAGCCTGTCTCACTTTATCCCTACATGTTCTGACCTCAATTAGGTAGCTTTCCTTGCTGATCCCTCCCATCTTCCACTCCCTGTATGCTTTCTGCTTCTTCTTAATCACCTCTCTCTAAGATGCTTGGTCTACAACTCCTTCCTATGAATTTTTTCCCCTTTCTTGGGATACACGCTTCCGATAGCTTCTGCAGCTTTGATTTAAAGTAATCCCAGGCCTCCTCTACCTTTAGATCCATAAGTTCTTCAGTCCAATCCACTTCCCTAACTAATTTCCTTAGTTTTTGAAAGTCAGCCCTTTTGAAATCAAAAACCCTAGTTGCAGATTTATTTTTGTTAATCCTTCCATTTAGTTTGAACTGAATTAGCTCATGATCACTTGAGCCAAGATTGTCCCCTACAACCATTTCTTCTATGAGGTCCTCGCTACTCACCAAAATTAAATCTAAAATGGCATCCCCTCTAGTTGGTTCAGCAACTACTTGATGAAGGAATCCATCAGCTATCGCATCTAGGAAAATCTGAGCCCTATTATTATTACTAGCACTGGTCCTCCAGTCTATATCTGGGAAGTTAAAGTCTCCCATGATCACGCAGTTTCCATTAGTATTTACTTTATTAAAGACATTAAAAAGGGCTCTATCCATATCCAAATTAGATCCCGGAGGTCTATAGCGCACCCCAAGCACTATCGTAGGAAAGGCTTTACTAGTTTTCTTCCCCAATGTAATTTTTGCCCAGATGGACTCCGTCTTATCCATTGCATCGCTTCTTATTTCTTTACATTCTACCTCCTCATTGATATACAATGCTACTCCACCACCTTTACCTTTGTTTGTCTTTCCTAAAGAGCACATACCCTTCAATACCTGTAGTCCAGTCATGACTACTATTCCACCATGTTTCTGTTATCCCTATAATATCTGGTTTCACTTCCTGCACCAGTAGCTCTAGTTCCTCCATTTTATTACCTAGGCTCCTCGCATTGGTGTATAAACATCTTAATTTTTGCTGTTTGGCCTCGCTCACATTTTGTACCCTATTAGGCACAGTTATTCTACAGCCAGTATAACCTATTAGACTAGTATCCACACCGCCCTCGCTCCTTATATACATTCTCCTACCCACGGCTGTATCCTTTCTTACTTCGTCTTCTTCCCTCTCAATTCTGAAATCTGGCGTGGAGATTTCCTGGACATCTCCCATCCATCTCCCCCTAATTCCTAGTTTAAAGCTCTCTTTATCAGTTGTGCCAGCCTCGATCCTAGAAGTCTATTTCCTTCCCTACTCAGATGAAGAATAAGGAAACAGTAATACAGAACTGGTAATCAAAGACTTGTGTGTGTGTGTGTGTGTGTGTGTGTGTGTGTGTGTGTGTGTTACAGAAGAAAAGACAATATGGTATGGTATTGCAATATAATGTTGTCATTTAATGTGGGCTTTTACCTGTCCCTGGAGATTTCTAAAAGGCCAAGTGAAAGACTGAAAAGAGAGAAGTGGACTCAACAGGGCCCTCATGTTATATGTGTACATGTTTATAGAAACAATCTTGGAATATTTAAACCACAGTCAAACCACCTATATGATGCTGTCAAATATTTCAACCTAAGTAAGATCAGGGTTGGTCATGATTTGTATGGGAGGCCACGAAGAAAAAAGATGGAGGTTGGTAATTCAGTAAGTAGCTTTGTTCCCTCTCAGTTAATACTGAGCGTTAGTCTTAATCATGCTGAGACAGAACTGAAAAGCAAAAAAAAAAAAATTCATTAATGTTCGTTTATTATAAAGACTGACTCATAACTTTTAAAAAGTTTTTTCTTGTCTTTATTTTTTTTAATATTAGGCTTGTGACGCCCGTCATTGTGCTGGAGGACTTTGGCAAGTCTTTAGAGGACCTAAATAATGACATCACATTTTAAGGCTGGAATTTTAATGGCATCGCTGTCTCAGCCCCAAATTTATGGAGGAGGATGGGAGTGTTGAAGAGGGAGAACATAGCTCAGCCTACTTAAATCCTCCAAGATTTGTCAAAGTCCACAGCAAAAAGACGTAAATCACTATCTGAAATGTTGAATGTTTAAAAAAAAATATTATCTGGGAGAAGAGGCAGTCTTTATACTTCATGAAAAATTAGTAAAGCAGGAAAACTTTGTTTTTGCTTTGTAGCTCATCTTTGAGGAGTATTGTGATGTCTACAGTGCTCCGTTTTGGATAAAATAAAAGACTTTTTGCAAGAACAGTAAAAAGAAAAGGAGTACTTGTGGCACCTTAGAGACTAACAAATTTATTAGAGCATAAGCTTTCGTGAGCTACAGCTCACTTCATCGAAAGCTTATGCTCTAATAAATTTGTTAGTCTCTAAGGTGCCACAAGTACTCCTTTTCTTTTTGCGAATACAGACTAACACGGCTGCTACTCTGAAACCTGCAAGAACAGTGATATTGGATTGGTATTTTGGTCAGACAGTTGATTCTAATATAGGTTTATCTTGTGCATAAGGCGTGAACTCCTGTCCCGATTGAACCTGATGGCAAAACTCCCATTGACCTCAATGACGCCAGGATTTTACCCAAGCAGATTATTAGGAGAGAACAAAGATAAATGGATGGAAGAAATAGAAAAAGTGCTTGATGACATCAGTCATGTGCAGAGCAATACATTCATTATTAACTTGGGAGAGGGGGTACTTACTGTCACAGTAAATTGTCACAATAATTAGCTGAACAAAATGGTAAATGTTTTATTTGTATTAAATATACTCGGCTGAAAAAAGACGACAAAAAAGTGGTAACATCTGTTTGCTTTGTATAATGACACTGAGGAAAGCTTTATTTTAAATATTTACAATAAAATATCTATGGTTAAATTTCAGGAAAAAGTATACATTACATCATTTTAGTACACAAATTTGAGTACAAAAATATTTTGAACATTTTGTGTATGCTTCTGTAGAGTAACAGAATTATTTTTCAATTTCAATGACTATTCAGATTTGCAGAGGACATACTTGAAAATATTATGAAAGTGTTTAATTGCAAGGATTTTTCTCCCTCCACCCACAAATCTAGTTTTGAAATAAATCTTTTCTTTCATTGAATTTGGATGAAACACAAATTTTATAGGGCCTGATCCAACTCCCACCAATAGAAAGATTCCCCTTGGCTTTAGTGAGATTTGGATCACGCCCGTACTGAATAATGTAACTGTATCAAGGGTACTAAATATGTCTGTTGTGCAGATAGTATATTACTCAACTAAAGTATTTTTTGTGTGTAACCATTGTTGCATGTCTATATTTTTCTTCTATAGTTTTACTTACACAGTAAGGTGTAGGTGTAAGCTGAATTTTAATAGAAGTTAAATTAATTTGGAGACATTGCACTGAAAATCTGTCACCAGTCTATATAAAAAAAGATATGCTAAAAGTTTTCCTATTTAAGCTTCTTGATTGGAATATGAGCGGGGGAAAAAATCCTTTACCTATTTTTTTTTTTCCTATATGGGCTTCTTGAAGTTCTTCCAAATTAGATTTTAAATGCCAATTAGGAGGTTCAATATACTAAAATAAAAGCAAATACAACCAAAATGGCCTCACCTTATGGCTAGTTAGGATTTTTCTCTCAAAAGCAGAACCTTTGCTCTGAGCATGGCTTTGAGAAAGATATTCAGCTTAATGAACACATTAATTAGAACCATAACTATTTATAAGATAATTAGAAACGAAGTGCGGTAAACTGGGCTTTTCCTTCAATTAATGGAGGATTAATTACTGGAGGTAATGAAGTGGATTTTTAAATACATTAAGGTGAAGTACAGAGATGTGCAAGGCTTTGTGATAGTTGCATAATTATTTCAGGCTGTTTGAGCATAGCTCATATGAGATTGTTAATAAGCATCATTGCATCATTATGTATGCACTTAAAAAGACTTACCACCAAAATGACTGCCTAATTATTTCTAATTGGCAGGACTCTATGTAGTCATTGAGCTGTTTGTAGCCATTTTAAGGTTCATTTAACTATCCTTGGGGCCATGTGATAGATGGAATAAAGCTTCAACTACATGCTGGCCTTGGCTGGCGCCGTTAATCAATTTTGGTGGGCTTCAGTTTGAAATGCATTTGCTCATGCAGAGGTCAAAACCTGAAGTAGTCCAAGCAAAGTTTTTTGCTTTTTGAAGCCACTTGACTGTATTCATTAGCAATTAGTAAAATAATTGTCTGTCACTATATTTGGATTTCCATATGACTTGGTATTCTTTCATCACTGTCCTTTCTTATACCATATTAGCTTAGTTGGAAACCAAATATTCTTCCAGCAGACCCTTTTAGCAACTTCAGTGTAGTGGCATATGTTTCGATATACTACCTTTCTTCATTCATTTGTTAGCTTAAACAGTGCAGTACATTTCAACACAATCATCTAATTTGCTCCCGATTGATTGCTGAGTGAAAGTTTCTACCCAAGGACAACATTTTAGGGCTTTTAAGGCTATCTCTAAGGAATTAGTCATTAAGCATTAAGAGAGGAAGCAAGAAGTAGTCAAATCGAATTCTGACATTAACCAGAGTTTTGTAGTTAGGGGCATCTATATCCAAGATGTTGACAGCTATATATATATATATATATATATATATATATATATATATATGTGTATATATGTATATGTATATATATGTGTGTGTGTGTGTATGTGTATATATATTTTCAAGGACATCTCCTGACAGAGGAAAGCTGTGTAATATTTACATGTGTTTTAAAACTCATTTTTACATAAGTATGTTAGTTTACTAGTTCTTTTTAAGAAATAATTTAGAAGTGGTCGAATGTCAATTTCAAATGATTTCTTTGCTATGATATAATTGGTATATAGTTATTTTATCTTACTATATCAGATTTAATGTGACATCCCATTAGGTAAGCGTCTGTGAAAGTTTTCAATGAGTGCGTTGTCCTGTTAGACATAATCATAACCATCTGTGGGATGTTGTCAAGGTACATAAGCCATTCGTATAGCTTAAGAAAACAGTGGTGAAGCAAATTGTAGGCTAATAAAATAAAGGTCAGCTTTACCCTTTTTGTTATGGCAAATGTGGTTTTAATCATTTAATATTAAAGCACAAGGTTAAAAATCATGTATGCAGAATATAGTTAAAATATTAGCAGATTGATTGAAAATAGATGTCTAGATTTTAAAAAAATGTAGTTTAATCAAGATATATTGGTTTTAAGTCCCAGTCAAGCAAATTAAACTGCTGACTTCCATATAGTTTGGAAGCCATTGTAACTAAGTGACTTGAGCTAGATTAAACTATAAAAACCCACTCATCCTTAACAAAAGTTGCAGATTTTGTAAATGTCTTCAGTTTTGATGACTTACAATTTTGAGACTGTTTTCTAAGGGGTAGACCTCAAGAAGAGAACATAAGCTTAGGTATTAAGCACATCTGCTATACAAGCTTTCAAGACAGACCAATTTATATTAAATCAGAGGTATCTTTTCTTTTTAATATTAATTTGGAATGTTTTATGAAGTACAGTCAATAAATCATCACAGAAATGCTGCTTACTAGACTTATCAAAAATATTGTTAAAAATTAGTAAATATTTAAGTGTTTTGAACATGAAAAGTACTGGAGGTGCTAAATTTTCAAAATGAAAATTGTCCCTTTCTTGTGAGTGTAAAAAAGAAAGTACATTAACAAAAGAGAGAGAAGATTATCAGTACTTTAAAGACGTAGATTATTCAGTATTAAACAATTATTAAAATTATGATTATTCCAGCTTTTAGCTAAACCATTACTTTTATTATTTCTTTAATACCATGCATGTGCCTTGGATTGGGCCAAATCTCTTAAAAGGATTGAGTGAAGAGAACTTTGCCCTGGATTCTGGTTGATTGCATAATAGAACATAGACTAGATCTAGATCATATGCATTTCATCTGTTCTTTAGTAACATGAAATAAAGTTTGTTACTTTACATCCTTACTCTGCTCTTCATAAAATACAAAATTCTGTTTATAAAAGTGTTTTATTTTGAGTAATCTTTACCTTTGATCTTATGGACTACATTGGACATGGTTGAATTGGGCATAAAAGAACTTTCCATTCAAAAGTACAGTAGAACTTCAGTAGAACTTTACAAATACCTTGAAAATGGAGGTTGTTCGTAACTCTGAACAAAACGTTGTGGTTGTTCTTTCAAAAGTTTACAACTGAACATTGACTTAATACAGCTTTGAAACTTTACTATGCAGAAGAAAAATGCTGTTCAGTTTGTAACTCTGGTGTCTGTAAATCTGAGGTTCTACTATATAAGAAATTCTCTTAATAGTCAAAATTGTAACTTTTGACTGACTACCACTGCTTTATTGACTTGCATTGTATAATATGATGATACATTTGGAATCATATGAGTGTATAGATATCATATTATATTAATTGTAAAACAGTTGAAGTTGATGATTTAAAATAACCTCACGGTGTTGGTCACTAATTTGTGAATTGCATATATAACTATATGACATGCTTTGAGATCTCGTGGTATTATTGAATTTTGGGTTCAACCTCCGTGGATCCCAAAAGTAGCTTTAATTAATAAGTCCTCTTGTACGGGAGGGAGGGATTTACTATCATGCCGAACAAACGGTATTTCTGCTGCTCACCCCCTTTAGAGATTGACTGAGATCAGCTTTAAATCCCTGGGGCTTTGTTAGAGCATTTTGGATGGGAGTTTGTCAGTATACTCCCTCGCCATGCCTCCTGTAGGTAAATGTTGCCCACTTTCTGGGCTGTGCTTGGCCTCCAAGGGCCAACTTCCCTTATTATTACTTGGGTTGTGGCTATTTTGCATCATTATCATGCTATTCCTTTGCAAACTATTCTCCACGGGGGAGACATCAATAAAATTATACTGGGGTGAATCTGGCCTAGAATGCTTCCAGATCTCCAAATTTTTGAATAAAATGGAATTTGTTTTAGGCATTTTTTGTCTTGTGTCCCATTTTGGTTACATGACAGTCATGCATCCTGTTTGTGAATTATTTAAAAACAATACAAGATATGTAATAGATCTAATAATGCTATAACTCCTGAATAATTGCTGTACTGTGCAATTCCCAACTAACACATTTTTTCAAGAGCCAGAATACCCACACATCAAAGTGAAGAAACCTTTGAATTAGACAACTTACACAGAAATAAATTGTATATGATGTGCTACATTACAACCATCCACATTTCAAGCTAATGTTGCATAAGCACTTCCTGGCCATTTGGTAAAGATTCTGGTGGGTAGTCACATCTGATCACCTCAAAGATGAGTCCTAAATAGACCCATTTCTAGCAATGTGCAGAAAGTCACATGTAGCAACCAGTCTGGCCTGACTGATGGCTCTGTCCCAAACAAAATAATATAATGGGACTTTGGATGGTTAGGACGTCCTGTTATCACCTTATTAATATAATGGGAAAAATTATAGATTGCTGGATTTTGTCTACCATGGAGTCTCAAAATGGTGAAATTAATGGTTGACAAAGCTCTAGGCATGCAGTTCTTGATCAGGATTGGACTCACCTGGCTTGAGCAATAAAATGTCTACAAGCCATTCAGAACCTCTTACCTGAATCTACATTGGATAAAGCCCTTTTTTGAGTTAGTTGTACTGCTGACTTGACATGGCTGCAGTTACCTCTCTGGCTACCTATATTCTTGTTTTTTGTACAGTAGTTCCCATTTGGACAGCTGCTGTGTCCACAAAGGTACGTTTTATTATCCTGTTTGGCTTTGTCTAATTATACACAGTCAGTTGTTTGCTGTGTGAGTCTAGGTGGATAGCTGTGTTACATCCCTTATAAGGAAAAAAGTATGTTAGAACAACTTTTACATGATGGTTCCAACATGCGAAGGTGTATGGTGGAGTTCTTATCTGATCTTCTTATCTGATCTATACAGCAATTTGACAGGCTGCATGATGATTAGCACTTTCAAAGGGAAGACTTGATCTGTTGTATAGATCACTGCATGCCTGCTTTCTACATGTGATGGAGTTCAAGTATGTGATAGGGTGGTGGGGCGAGAGGCAGCATGTGTGTGCTCTGAAGGGATATAGTGTTGGCTTAAAAAGTATGGCCTCTCCATGTAGTAGAGATAAGGTGTTCTAACACAGCATCCAGTCATTTGGAGATGCGTAGTTGCTAGTCATCTGTATTTGGACAATGGTATATCTGCATGTTTTGGGTGTAGTTAACTTTTGATTTGATGAAGGCTTTCCATGTATGTACAGTTTTTCCTTGTGTTTTAATAACATTGTGTTTCTGTTCCTCAATAAACAATGGATCTGCCTTTAATTTGTGCATGACTGCAAATACTGATAAATTTATTAAGCAAATGAGGGCCCTTCAAATGTATATGAGAAAACTGTGGGCTTTCCCTTTTCTTGCCCAGTTAGGAATGCAGATGTCTTCCTCTTCCACTTTAACTGTCAACTACTTCAGACCTTGATGATTACTTCAAATAGTTGGAATATGTATTAATACACAAACCGCTTTATAGTGATCAGTCTCTTTCCCATCATGTTATAGTAAGGGTATTTATCACTGAATTGCATAACAATATATATGCTCCAGGCCAATGGGGGCTGCAGGAAGGGCGGCCAACACATCCCGCAGCCCCCACTTGCCTGGAGTGGCAAACTGCGGCCAGTGGGTGCCGCGATTGGCCGAACCTGCAGACGTGGCAGTTAAACAGCCCAGCCCGCCAGGGGCTTTCCCTGAAGAAGCAGCGGACCGGTTTTGAGAACCATTGAACTAGGTGTAAGTGGGTGATATTGTTACCAGTGATGAGCTGCCAAAATCTTAACAACCGGTTCCCTATAAAAAATTCTGATTTAAGGGATGTGCCCCAGTATGTATTTTTTGTACCAACAGGGTTACCATACGTCCATTCCATCGCTTCTTATTTCTTTACATTCTACCTCCTCATTGATATACAATGCTACTCCACCACCTTTACCTTTGTTTCTGTCTTTCCTAAAAAGCACATACCCTTCAATACCTGTAGTCCAGTCATGACTACTATTCCACTGTGTTTCTGTTATCCCTATAATATCTGGTTTCACTTCCTGCACCAGTAGCTCTAGTTCCTCCATTTTGTTACCTAGGCTCCTCGCATTGGTGTACAAACATCTTAATTTTTGCTGTTTGGCTCACTCACATTCTGTACCCTATTAGGCACAGCCATTCTACAGCCAGTATAACCTATTATACTGAGGTCGGACTAGATGATCAGAATGGTCCCTTCTGACCTTAGTATCTATGAATCTATTAGATTGGTATCCACACTGCCCTTCCTCCTTATGTTCATTCTCCTACCCACGGCTGTATCCTTTCTTACTTTTTCTTCCCCTCAGAGCTAAAATCCATAGTGGAGATTATCTGGAATCTCCCAACCATCTCCCCCAGATTCCTAGTTTAAAGCTCTCTTAATCAATTGTGCCAGCCTCCATCCTAGAAGTCTATTTCCTTCCCGACTCAGATGAAGTCCATCCTGAGAGAACTGTCCTCTGTCCATGAATGCCTCCCAGTGGCCATACATCCCAAAGCCCTCCTTAGAGCACCAGTGCCTAAACCATCTGTTGATGATCAAAATCTTATCACACCTTTGTTGCACTTCTCTAGGAACAGGCAGAATCCCACTAAAGATCACTTGAGCCTCGATTTCTTAAGTGTCTTCCCCAGCCTAGCATAGTCTCCCTTAATACTTTCCAGCGAGAATCTAGCCGTATCATTTGTTCCCACATGAAGGATAATTAGGGGATTCTTTCCTGCTCCCTTTAGAATCCTTTTCAACCTCGGGTCTACATCCCGTATCTTAGCACCTGGAAGACAGTATACCTTCTATTCTCTGGATCAGCTCTGGTTACAGGCCTGTATATTCTTCTCAGTAAAGAGTCCCCGATCACATAGACCTGCTTTTTCCTGGTGATGGTGCTATTCTCCAGTCTCTCCCCTGTTCCCTCTGGCTGCAATTTCTTTCCATTCCTGTTCTCCCTTGTAATCCTCTTCGACCCATCCTGTATCCTCCTGGGGCTCATGTTTGGTGTAGTCTCCATTGACTCTTCCCCTTTTCCTATAGGACTAGCCGCTCTTCTCTTCTTCCTTGCCCTTCCATCTTCAGTGACTACCTGCTGAGCCCCTTCTTCATTTTCCAACTCTGCAAACCTGTTCTTGAACTCTATTTCTCCTTCACTAGTCCGTCTTTTTCTTTGTCTGGTTCTTTTAGTCACATGCTTCCACTGACCACTTTCCTCACCCAGTCTCCCCTCAGAATTCCTCAGTTCTGCTTCCATCCGCAAGTCTGAGCTTTTCCCTTCAAATACCTCTTGTATTTGCTCCATAATCTGCTCGAACCCCTTTCTAAACTCAACCAGACTTTCCACCTGCTTCTCCAAACCTTGGCTCTTTTCCTCCATCAGCTCTGACAGCATTTCATGCAGACAAAACTCTTACCAGGTCCCCCCCTCCAGGATCATGTACATACCGCAGCTTCAACATCTCAAAATTTATATTTTATCTATTCCTTAATTAGTATCTTGTAACTTTTATATAAGTTTTTTATATTAATAGGACTGTTACATACAAAATATACTCAATATTTCAAACAGAAATTGAAGAAAATTAGGCAATTAAATTACACAATATTGATAAGCCAGAGATTTCAAAATTGTGGTTGATATTTCTTAACTAACTTTTTCTTTTCAATATCACAATAATTGTAACTTTGACAGAAAAGACTTGCCTTGACAGTGTGCCCTTCTGGAAGAACAAATCTAGTCTATTTTTTCCATTGCTGTATGCTATATCCAGATTTTTCTTTAAAAGCAGAAGTACAACTTACTAACATATGCATGTTGTAATAGAAAAGTGCATGAAAGTATTGGTTTATTTATTGATAGTGTAAAAATAAATTGCACACTTGCTTTTAAAAATAAACTCCAACTCTATCATGAATAGAATAAGTATGCATAGATAAATGAATTAAAAATACAAAATTTGTCAAATCCACTCACTAATGGAGAATGGTGCTGTACTCAATTCATGCAGAATTTGTTTTCAATGGAAAAAAAATATGAAGAGCATAAACAGATGCAAAATTGTTTTCCTGCAGGGAAAGACAGACTGAAACAATACAGAGTTAGGGAAAAAAGGCCCAATTTCTAACCTCCCTGCATAGCCCAAGCAGTCAGACTGGGAAGTTGCTCTGGAGCTGGGCTTGGAGGGAGAGGAATGCTTCCTGCTCAAGTCATTCTGTGGAAGTGCAGCAGCTCTCTTGCCACTGCTCTAGCCTGGGGACTAGAGTAGCCTCTTTGATTTAAGTGCATATATGGATAGAGTTTAAAATTACAGTGAACTTTGCCTTTTCATTACCTGATTATGAAATGCTTCTCTTAACAACCCTAACTATAGGTTAATGCAGGGTTATTTTTGTGTATGTATTAACTTTTTAAAATCAGTAATACAGCTGGATTGTGTGTGTGTGTGCGCACACGCATGTGCTCATGTGCCTTGCTCTGTATTTCTTCCCCCCTATATTTAGGTTTTTAACATCAAGATCTTTTAGACAGGACTGCTGTGAATGGGTGTCAGTTGTTATACTTAACAGTCACGGCAGCATGTTGACTCCTCTTTGTGTGACCACATAGTTTTATAAGTTTAAAAACTGTCAGCTTAAACTTAAATCCTAGTTTTTGTTGGTCTCTCATACAATTATTTAAATATAGCTTTTTTTCATAACAAATTTCCTTTTTTCAAATGGTGTCTAAGGAAAGAAAGATGTTATTTGCCTGAGGGAGGCTGTGTCTTCACTTGGAAAAAAAACAACTACTTGAGTTAACCAACTCAGAGTTAAAATCCTGGAGAGGACAAGGTAGTTGGTCTCAAGATGTTAACTTGTGTGAAAACAATCTGCTAACTCATGTGAACACTACAAAATGTCTTGTTTTCACTAACATTTTGCCTCTGAGTTTAACTCAGGTTAAAAATACAGCCCTTTTCCAAGTGAAAAGAAGGCCAAGGTGGTTTCACTTCTTTGGACCTGTTGTATCTAGGACAAATACTGTCCTCTGTGCAAAGTGAAGCTAAAATAAACCGGGACTAGAGCATTTCCCCCTCATGCTGTTGGATGGGAAGCATTTACAGTTCCCCTCAGGAATAGCTTGTGTAGGCACTTGGAAAGTCATGAATTCTTTGGAATCTGCATAGATTCCAGGAGGTCAATGGGAGGACAAGGCTATTCACACAGTTGCTTCCTCAATCCCTGTCAGCACACTTCATTATACTTCCGCTGGCCATCTCTGCTCCCAGAATCCCAATCTTAAACCAGGAGAGGGAGGTGTTCTTGGTGTGTAACGGGCTTAGCAGAAAAGCCCTCTGCACACAACTCAAGACAAATTTCCTTGCAAACTCTGTTGTGCTGGAGGCAGGGATAATGTGCTCCCACAAAAAGAAAAGGACAGACATCATCTTCCTTTCCAAATGCAAACAGATGGACATCATACCAAAAGGACTGAAGGTAAAAAATCTATTACAATCTACATACCACACAGACTATGCTGACAGCTTGTGCCACACACTCTCAAAGAAACTGCGGAACCACCTGATCAACATCCTCTACAGCAAACAGGGAAAGATTAAGAATGAGATCTCCAAACTGGATACTCTCATATTTAAAAAAAACAAAACCTTCCACACAAACTTCCTCGTGGCTGGACTTTACAAAAATTAGACAAGCCATTTACAACACACACTTTGCTTCTCTACAAAAGAAAAAGGACACTAAACTATCTAAACTACTGCATGCCACAAGGGGCCACAACAGTGGTTCTCTTAACCCCCTCAGCAATATTGTTAATCTATGCAACTATACTCTTAGCCCAGCAGAAGAATCTGTCCTATTTCGGGGCCTCTCCTTCTGCCCACGAACATGATACAGTTCTGTGGTGACCTAGAATCCTATTTTCGACGTCTCCGACTCGAGGAATATTTCCAACACACCTCTGAACAACATACTAACCCACAGAGACCTTCCTACCAACACTACAAAAAGAAGGATTCTGGGTGGACTCCTCCTGAAGGTCGAAACAACAGACTGGACTTCTTCATAGAGTACTTCCACCGACGTGCATGAGCTCAAATTGTGGAAAAGCAGCATCACTTGCCCCATAACCTCAGCCATGCAGAACACAATGCCAACCACAGCCTCAGAAACAACTCTGACATCATAATCAAAAAGGCTGACAAAGGAGGTGCTGTCGTCATCATGAATAGGTTGGAATATGAACAAGAGGCTACTAGGCAGCTCTCCAACACCACTTTCTACAAGCCATCACCCTCTGATCCCACTGAGGGTTACCAAAAGTAACTATACCGTTTGCTCAAGAAACTCCCTGAAAAAAACACAAGAACAAATCCGCACAGAGACACGCCTAGAACCCTGACCTGGGGTATTCTGTCTGTCACCCAAGATCCATAAACCTGGAAATCCTGGATGCCCCATCATCTCAGGCATTGGCACCCTGACAGCAGGATTGTTTGGCTATGTAGACTCCCTCCTCTGGCTCTACGCTACCAGCACTCCCAGCTGTCTTCGAGACACCACTGACTTCCTGAGGAAACTACAATCCATCGGTGATCTTCCTGAAAACACCATCCTGGCCACTATGAAGCCCTCTACACCAACAGTCACAAAAAGATGGACTACAAGCTGTCAGGAACAGCATCCCCGATAATGTCACGGCTATCCTGGTGGCTGAACTTTGTGACTTTCTCCTCACCCATAACTATTTCACATTTGGGGACAATGTATACCTTCAAATCAGTGGCACTGCGATGAGTACCCTCATGGCCCCACAGTATGCCAACATTTTTATGGCTGACTTAGAACAACGCTTCCTCAGCTCTCGTCCCCTAATGCCCCTACTCTACTTGCGCTACATTGATGACATCTTCATCATCAGGACCCATGGAAAAGAAGCCCTTGAGGAATTCCACCATGATTTCAACAATTTCCCCCATCAACCTCAGCCTGGACCAGTCCACACAAGAGATCCACTTCCTGGACGCTACGGTGCGAATAACCGATGGTCACATAAACACCACCTTATACCGGAAACCTACTGACCGCTATTCCTACCTACGTGCCTTCAGCTTTCACCCAGATCACGCCACACGATCCGTTGTCTACAGCCAAGCTCTACGATATAACCGCATTTGCTCCAACCCCTCAGACAGAGACAAACACCTACAAGATCTCTATCAAGCATTCTTACAACTACAATATCCACCTGCTGAAGTGAAGAAGCAGATCGACAGAGCCAGAAGAGTACCCAGAAGTCACCTACTACAGGACAGGCCCAACAAAGAAAACAACAGAACGCTACTAGCCATCACCTTCAACCCCCAACTAAAACCTCTCCAACGCATCATCAAGGATCTACAACCTATCCTGAAGGACGACCCATCACTCTCACAGATCTTGGGAGACAGGCCAGTCCTTGCTTACAGACAGCCCCCCAACCTGAAGCAAATACTCACCAGCAACCACACACCACACAACAGAACCACTAACCCAGAAAACCTATCCTTGCAACAAAGCCCGTTGCCAACTCTGTCCACATATCTATTCAGGGGATACCATCATAGGGCCTAATCACATCAGCCACACTATCAGAGGCTCGTTCACCTGCAGATCTACCAATGTGATATATGCCGTCATGTGCCAGCAATGCCTCTCTGCTATGTACATTGGTCCAACTGGACAGTCTCTATGTAAAAGAATAAATAAATGGACACAAATCAGACCTCAAGAATGATAACATTCAAAAACCAGTCGGAGAACACTTCAGTCTCTCTGGTCACTCGATTTACAGACCTAAGAGTGGCTATTCTTCAACAAAAAAAACTTCAAAAACAGACTCCGAGAGACTGCTGAATTGGAATTAATTTGTAAACTGGATACAATTAACTTAGGCTTGAATAGAGACTGGGAGTGGATGGGTCATTACACAAAATAAAACTATTTCCCCATGTTTATTCCCCCCTTCCCCCACTGTTTCTCAGATGTTCTTGTCAACTGCTGGAAATGGCCCCCTTGATTATCACTACAAAAGGTTCCCCCCCTCCCCGCTCTCCTGCTGGTAATAGCTCATCTTAAGTGATCACTCTCCTTACAGTGTGTATGGTAACACCCATTGTTTCATGTTCTCTGTGTATATAAATCTCCCCACTGAATGCATCCGATGAAGTGAGCTGTAGCTCACGAAAGTTTATGCTCAAATAAATTTGTTAGTCTCTAAGGTGCCACAAGTCCTCCTTTTCTTTTTGCGAATACAGACTAACACGGCTGCTACTCTGAAACCTGTTGTCCCACAAGCACTGCCACTGGTCTGCATACTCTCCACACACTCCTTCATGTGGAACTAGCGTAGCTGGATGGAGGGCAGTGCTGCAAAGGCAGCTGAACACCCTTTCAGCATGGGAAGCATTGCTCTGCAAGTCTAGGGTCCCTGATTCTCAGACCTCCAACTGACTAGGAAAGCAAGTTACATTGACGTTCAGTTGTATGGCTAGCTTTATTCTTCCTGCTTCAGTTATTGAAAACCTGGATAAAAGCTTTTGGCTGTGAGTTCCTTAGACTAGGTAGCTAATGTTTACTGCTCAGCTGGTTTATTTTAAAACTCGCAGACGTCAGGAAGGTTTTTATTTTTCTTCTTTTGATTGGTGAAGTGGGGAATGTTATGGAGTCTTAACATAAATGGAATTCTACACACTTGTTTTCAGTTTAACTTTTTGAACTTTTAGGTCTGTGTGCAGTGTGAAATTAGGATGGACTCAGAGATCTCAAATCACTACCTGACTGCTTGTTCCTGCTGCCAACACTGGCTTTTTCCCATTAAAACATCTATCTTCCTGAAAGTGGGGTGCTTTTAAAAAGAACATTATCCTGAAGGCGCTCAGCAACTGTTTTGCTGCTGATTTGCTAAGAGTGTACTTCTGGTATGGATGCCAGTGGGCATCCTGAGCTTGTGCAAGAGACATCACCTGAAGTAATCCTTCATATATAGTATTTCTAGTCGATCGGTCTTACCTTATTTCTAGGGCTCTCTTCACCATAGTATAGAGGGCTAAATTCCGTAATTAAAATTTACATAAACTTATCTGCGGTTGCCTCCATTTTCCCTTTCCTAAGTTCAGAATCTTTGCTTTCTATCTTTCTCTAACAAATTTATTAGAACATAAGCTTTCGTGAGCTACAGCTCACTTCTACATTTAGTCTCTAAGATGCCACAAGTACTCCTTTTCTTTTTGCGAATACAGACTAACACGGCTGCTACTCTGAAACCTATCTTTCTCTCTCTGCCTCTGTTATTTGTTTCGTATTTTCAGTTATTTAGTGATGGCAAAGTGCTCTGAAAATGGCTCGGTCCTCTCCCCTGGTTGGACATTTTATAGGCAAGGAATGCAGTCACAAACCCTGCAAGAGGTCAGCATCTGGATGAAGAGCAGCTAATGGAAGCTGAAGCCAAGTAAGCCATATGTGATGTTTGGTTTAACTTGAGCCAGTTGCTCTTCATTCAGATGTTGCTCTCTTGCAGCTTATCGGACACCTTTGTCAAATGGCATTGCCTGTATGTACTGAGCAGGAGATGTACCATCAATATATTTTTGGCACTGGAGTCTCTCAGATTTTCTAAGCGATCTCTTCTATGCATTGAAGGTATTGTAGCAAACATAGGTGTGGTTTGGGCCTCAAACACAAATGAATAAACACAATAAAGCTAAAAGCAACATCTTCCTATGTATCCTTCTGTATTCTGGTCCAGTACACTGAGAAAACTTCATAATTTTCAAAATAAATATTTCATTTTTCATAACACCTTGAAAATAAAATACTTATACTTATTTTCTTAAATGGTTAATTGTGCGCTTGTACTGGTTTATAACTGAAGGGCTGCTTAATACTGAGATGCGGAAGCTCAGGCTGCATATCTAGTGAATCAGTTAATATCCTTAATTTTCCCAGCTCTGCACAGCTCTGTCTATACTTGTGTATCTGCTTCTGTTTATTATTCATCTCACTTTTTTCCACCAGTAATGTCAACTTCACCTCTCCCCTTTTCTCCTCTCCATCTTGTATTTTTGCCTTCTACCATGTCTAACCCCTGTGCTTTGAATAAGCTTCTTTACCACAGTACACCAGGCTTCTAGCTTTCCTTTAAAACCCTTAAAAACCATGTCTTCTGCCTTCAAATGATAATTATGTAAATATAATCTCTTCTCCACTCCCATTTTATTTAAAAACAGTTTTATTACTCTGCCCTAGATCTCCCTGAATATTCTTACCTAAATTCTGTGTGTTTTTTAGATTGTAAGCATCTAATTACCTTGACTTTGAGCATCGTACAGCGTGGAGCATGTCTGCACTTAGTAATACTGTCTTACAATTTATTATTTATTAACTTCCTCACTGTGAACAACAGTGGATTTATGGTGCTTGAAACCATAGTTTTGATTCTTTAAGAACTCATCCTGTGAAGTCTTTTCCTCACTAGTGATAGTTCAATAAAAAGCCCCTTTTAATGTACTTTGACAGAGTGCTTCAGTTTGCTTTAATCAGTTGTACCAGGGTTTAGACAATGTCTCTATTCTGAATATGAAAGTTAATGGGTAGTGTAGTTTGCCACCGTGCATTTGTTTTCATCATGTTGCTCTTTCCAATAGTGACTATTTTCCTTTTCATGTCTATCTGAAATGTTAAGGACAAGTTTGATTTTGTTGTTGTTGTTGGGCTTATAAGAAGTTAGCAGGGATTGTTATCAGCTGAAAGACTATTATAAAGAGTGTCAGTAAAGAACTTGACATCTTAGAAACTTTCAGTTGGGTGGTGGCTGTTATTTGCCAGATAAGTCATTTGTACCTAACACTTGCCTTCACTGGAACATTGCTCATTTTCTTGTACTTGAGTGCTTGCACTCTCCTTTTGTTTTTGTTTTTTTAAAGTCCCTCAGTCCTCCTTTCCATTTCTTAAAGTACATCTTGGTGACTGTTTTCAAATTGTAATGTTTTGAGAAGATTAGATTGTACCTAGAAGATATACTCCAATGCTTTAGTGCAATATAACTGGGGAAATACTAAACGACACTGACCTCATTTCCTTTAGAACAATGAAAATTAATAGTTTCACGTTTTATTAGGCTGATATTCCAGATGTAGTGTACATTTAATTAAGTGTAGTTTCCTTTTGGTTATGGTATGTGTATCTGTTTTTTGTCGCAAATTCTTTCTAGTTTTACAGTTTTCCACATGTTTTCTTTCACCATTTATGATTTTTTCAAAGAAGAGCTATAAGGATTTAAATCACTTTAGCATGCAGCAAAACAGTTCCCATTCAAACAATAAACGCCATTTTAAAAAGCCTTTAGATCTTCTGTCACTTCATAAATATAAATGTATAAAAACATTATGCAGTTGTAGTGCCCACCTGCTAATTAAATGCAGATTTCCTCAAACTTGTTTTAAAATCTGCTTATTTGTTTCAACTCTCTCTGTTCAGAATACATATGGTCCTTGTGAAACTAATTATGCTTATGGAGCAGCTGTTAAATTTAGTGCAACTAATTTTGTCCAATATTTTACATTTTAATTGATTACCTGTGAAGAAATTAACAAATTAACACTTATTGTGCAGTAACTGAATGGGCTTTTATGGATACTTTCAGTTTTTACAATTGGACTAAGTGTTGATGGAATAAAGACATTTCTTAGGATTTTAGTTAGGAAAGTTATTGGTGACCCTTGATTATCTGGTGTGAGAATTTAGGGATATCGAGTGATGCTAAGCATCTGTGTGTTCTGTAATGTAGACATGAAAAGCAGATTGGAAAGTAATAGCTTTTTCACAGAATTTTGGTAACATATGGGCTTATCTGGATCTAAGCACTCTTTGAAGATCTTTGAACTTGACTAAATGACTTAACCTTTGGCATAGTGGGTGGGTGTTGGGTGGTTATGGGTTTTTCTGGGGGTGGGTGGGGGAGGTTGGCAGTCTACAGTCAATCTTGACTTCCCTTTCCACCCTCGCCACCAATAGTTTTTGTAATTTTTAACATTTTGATATTTGACCTTAATATTAATAAATGGCAGATTTTAATTTTTGTTATAGTACACAAAATAGTATTATTAAAATAGCTTTACTGTTCAAATAAGCAATTTTTATTTGATTTCAGAAAATCAAGCAATAACCATGTATTAAAAATATTTTGGAAAACTTCATCTTCAGTAATGGTTATATACAGATTTTTTTTTCTGAGCTCAGATGACTTCTTAAATCTATAAAACCTGTTCCAATCTGAAAAAAAAAGATGCAGTTCATAAAGTTACATTTTTATTTAAGCTAACTTCAGTAACATAGGTCATTAAGATAGAATATGAGTAAAATATAGGTGTTCCTTACTAGGCAACAGATGGGAATATATGGGTTTTTTAAATACAATAATAATTAGCACAACTTGTCTCATGAGTTTAGTGCATTTTAATTTTCATGTCTTCATAAACTTCTAAACCTCAGCATACCACTGGGAAGACCACATTAAAGAGTTAAATTTAATAAGGGGCATTGAGAAAGAAACAATAGATTCTTACTGAGAGGTGTCAGTTCAGGACCAGTGCACTTGTATTCCTCCACCATGGTCCCTCAAAGCCACCCACTCTAGACAACCAGTTCTTCAGCAGTCACCTCTTTTTTGGGTAGAGACTGCTCTCCCTCCTGACCAGGGGATTTCCAGGCTGCACAGTTTCCTGCATACACTGGGCTATTCCCAGCAAGCCAAACTTCCTACACAGGCTAGTATCTGTACTTTGCTTTCTTTCCAGAGGCTATAAACAGTGTAATTGTTAGAATTAAAAGGTACCACACAGCTTTTTATAAGCAAGTACATTTATTCTTGAGGTATGGTGACTATATTTCCTTATATTGAATATGGGATACCTGATAAAATTGCTCGTATTCAAGTGAGTTCAATGGCAATCAATCAGAACTATGCAGTAGCTCCACCCAAACATGCTATAAAACTCCAGGGTCCAGCAGGGGAGGGAGGGCTTTGGGGGTCTGGGCTGGGGGCTATGTGCAGGCAGAGGGGTAGCTCAGAGTGCAGGGAAGGGGTAGCTAGGGGCTGTATCTGAGGAGAGCTCCCCTGCGATCCTTGTTCCCTGAGGGCTCTGCCAGCCATGGAACTGGGTCTGCAGCCCCTGTGGCTCTTACTGGCCGCATGAGAAAAGCGGGCTGGGAGTTGAGCAACTTCAACCCCCTGCACCAGTAGCAGTAAGAGAGGAGGGAATACCATGGCTGCCTGCTCCATGGCACCAGCCAGAGGAGCAACTGCAGTGCCTGGCTCCTGCTTCCTGCCTCCGAACTGGCCAGGAGCCAGGGAGAGATGGGGGGGGAAAAGAGGGTTGAGCTGCACCTTGGGACTGCCCTGCACTTGCACTCCAGTTTGGGGATTGGACAACATCCCAGGTGTCCCCCAACTCTGCCCATGAGGTCAGGGGGCTTCTGCCCCACGGGGAGCACTGGGGATTTGGGATTCAGCCCTGCCACTTCTAGCTTTAGCCCCAGCGGGGGCAATGGGGACTGGAGCTTCAGCGCCTCAGCTCCTGCCTTCAGCCCCGTAGGGATTGCCAAGGTTCAGGCATTCATCCTCACAGCTCCTGGCTGCAGCGAGGGGAGGGGAATGCTGAGGATCAGGGCTTCAGCTCCACGGCAGGGATCGGGGCACTGGGGCTCAGGCTCTGGGTTTCAGCATCATCCCCCACTGGTCCCCCTGAAAGGGCTTGCGGACCCCCATTGAGAATCCCTATGTTAGGGTGACACACACCCCTAACACACCTTCCCCGCAGAGGACTGCCTCTCTTCCCGCCTCTGCACCAGGCCTGAGGCCACCACGTGCTCTCACTGAGTGGCCACTGCCTGCCCTCACTTACCTGCCAGCCCAAACAAGACTGGGTTGGGGCTGTACTGATGGCTGACTGACGAGCAGGGGGAGTGGAAAATATGGGACAATTTGCCCGTTTAAAAAAAAAAAAAAAAAAAAAAAAGGTGACACCTGCAAGATGGCTTAAATACGGGTCTGTCCTATTAAAAACGGAATGGATAGTCATCTTATCTTGAGGTGAAAGCATTACAGAGAAAATATGTTAAAAACAATAAATGAACTTACACGCATGCTAAAAAGCTTACAAAAGGTCAGCACAATTCCTGTCTTGGGCTCTGGTGGGTCAGTCCTTCAACACCCACAGTTGGGATTTCCCCCTGGTTACATGTTCATAACTTTAAATTTAGAAGCAGAACAACCATGAATAGTTCAATCTGTCTCGTATACAGTTTGGGCCTTTGATCTTAGCCTTACGTAACAGATGATCAGCAGATGGTTGCCCACTCCTCATGGCATAGCATTAAAAGGCTGGGTTTTTGCAGAACTAGAGGTGGGTCATTTGCATTCTCCACCCTCTAGATATTTCCCAGGAAAACCACTTAAAACTTCTTTCTTCCACTAGTCCATTGTTGTCTGGCATGTTGTTCAGTATAGTTATTTGAACCCCCCCCGGTCTTACATCTGTTACATTCTCCCCTCCAGAGGTGAGGTAAAATCCTGGCCCACAGTAATATATAAACTATTCTCTTAATACAATGGACCTCAAAGATACTTAAACTTAATGCAGTAAGGTGTCTCAAAGGTATTGGACAAAATTGCCACGTTTCACACTAGGTATACTGTTGAATTCCAAAGCTTAATTTCTTAGGATTTTGGACTTTTAACCAAAGTAGGAAACTAATCAACCATTTTTAAAAACAATTCACTTTGTTTTATAAAGTTATACTGGATATGTACAGTTCCCAAGAGGTTGAAGGCACTTGTCTGACACAATAGCATACTATTACAGGAGGAACCAGTAATGACCCCCTGTATTTAGGTTGTCTAACACTTTCCATTGTCAGAGATTCTTGTAGCCTTTCTTTGGGAGGCTCTATCCCCTCCATTGTTGCAGCAGGCCTTTGACATTTGGCAGGAACAAAGCCCTGGCACTAGTGATATGGCCTTTTTTTGTCCCATGAAATGCCATCGAGATTTAGTTGAATTAGAAACTATTTCTTTTGCTTGTATTCCTTAGCTGAATTTTGGCAAGATGCCAAAATTCTGCCCATGAACATTCTAAGGAGCTCTAGGCTGATGCTGCCCCTAAAGCAGTATCAGTACCACATACTATACTGGGATGCCTGGCATAGGCGCCGACTCTGTGGGTGCTCTGGGGCTAAAGCACCCATGGGGAAAAATTAGTCCCACTGGCAGCTAAGCTCCCCTCACCCTCCCCATCTCCTTCTCCTCCCCTCCCTGCCCCTTAAATGCACTGCGTCCCCGCTCCTCCGCCTACCTCCCAGCACTTCCCCCTGGCTGGCTGCTGCCAAACAGCTGTTTGGCAGCATGCTGAGAGGGAGGAGGAGGAGTGGGAACGTGGCGTGCTCAGGGAGGAGGCGGGGAAGAGGTGGACCCAGGCCGGGGATTTGGGGAAGGGGTTTGAATAGGGGCAGGGAGGGGGTGGAGTTGGGGAGGAGACTTTGGGGAAGGAGTTGGAATGGGGGTGGGAAGGGGTGGAGTGGGGGCGGGGTTGGGGGCAAAGGGCGGGTCGAGCACCAAGGGGAAAGCAGGGAAGTTGATGCCTGGTAGCTGCCAGACCAGCTGTAATTGTAGGGATTTTTTTCAGAGTTGAGCTGAACCCCTGGCCACACTTTCCCTCCCACGACTCACCATATGTTCCTAATCACTAGCCCATTCCCTCCTCTGGGATAACAGCCTTTAGTTAATATCTAATGTAGCTAGTCCTGTAGCTCAGGGGTTCTCAAACTGGGGGTGGTCAGGACCCCTCAGGGAGTCGCAAGGTTATTACATGGGGGGTCGCGAGCGGTCAGCCTCCATTCCAAACCCCGCTTTGCCTCCAGCATTTATAATGGTGTTAAATATATAAACAAGTGTTTTTAATTTATAAGGGGGTTGCACTCAGAGGCTTGCAGTGTGAAAGGGGTCACTAGTAAAATAGTTTGAGAACCGCTGCTGAAGCCCAAGTGGTAGAAGGCAAAGCTGAAGATTCAGGCTTTAAATCCTGCAACTGATGTGTTATGGGTTGGGGGTTGTTTTGTATTTTACGTTTCCCCCGCTTTTTGAAAAAAGGAAATTACGTACCAAAAGTTTAAGATGTAGGAATATTTACCAATATAGCCAAACCCCAGAACGAGGTTAACTTTCCTCTTTGAACAGTGTATGTATTTTATTCAGAGTCATTTGGGAACGCTACCTGTTTTTATTGGAACTTTAGATAGTACAGGTGTAACTTATTCAAATTTTATTTTATCTAAGACACCGGGGTTAATCCCTTCATTTTTGTAAATGTCATTTGTAATCACCAGAAGTGATCAGGGTTTCATTTTTATCAGCTGTACCCTTAAAACCCTTTCTGCCCAACAAATGCTGTTCTTTGTATGGAATCCAGTTCAAATACTGACCAAATCAGGTGATATTTTGCGTATGCAATCTGATAAAATGACATCAAGCATGGTTGGTGCGTATCATAGGCTGCGGGAGGCTATGCCTCTCCAAACAGCCCAGCATAGCCCTGTCCACGCTCCTCCCAGAAGACCCCTCCTGCTTGCCCTTCCCCCTTGGTCCCAGCCCAGGCAGGCTGCAACTCTTCAGGAAAGTGTGCTTAGGCCTGGGGTTAGGGCTAGGTTGGCTGAGACTGGCCTGCGGCCTGGACTTGGGGTCTCTGGGGCTGCCCAGCGCTGGTAAGGGGGTGTCTGGGGGCACTGGGGCTGCCCTCCCTGTGCTTGGGTGGTGGAGGTGGTATGCTGCCTGCCTGGCGCTTGGGGGGGAGGGGCACTGGGTTCTGGTGGCGAGGGTGGGGGGCGGGACCAGCTGGGGGCTATCCGCCGCCCATGACATAAAGTGAATATCTTTAGCCCATGATTCTTTGATTTTAAAACAATTTGCAATTAGACAAGCAGCAAATTAATTGTTTGATGAATAGAGCAAAACCAAAACATTTTTTTCCTGGCCAGATAATAGAAATAATATCTCACATCTATAAGTATGCAAATCAGCTGTCTCTTGAAATGCTAGTAGTTCTCGCTAATGCTGATGTCCAGTAAAAAATGTCAGTTTTTGCCTCGTGGCAGCTTAATAAAACTAACTTTATAAATTTAAAAATGTTCAGTTTTTTCCTGTCTTCTTTAAATACTCTTCTGTAGTTCCTTAGTTTTCTAAGGGTTTTATATTGTGCTTGTCACCAGAGAGTCTGAACACCTTTCTCTTCCTTATTACTTCTAGTTACTTCTGTTTGACTTCATTTACCTAATCATTCTCTCAGTGTATCAACTTTTATCTCTAATTTTATTCTCATTAACTTTCCTATTTAAAGTGCTTTACGTTCTCCTTACTATTAATTCCTCTAAGGGATACTTTTTTCTTCCTTTATCCTTTGTTTCTATTTCCTAACAGGGCACTTGATGTCTCTTGCTTCTCCCTTTTCTTATTTTTTCAAGCCTTCAACCTATTCATCTAGTGGGCAGTCCATTCTATCTTCATAAGTCATGTCTATTTTGCAAAACTGTGTCGACCTGATTTACGTCGGTATACAGCCAATGCAGTTATTACATTGCGCGCGCGTGTGTGTGTGTGTGTGTGTGTGTGTGTGTGTGAACATATGGCTCCTCATATCAGTGCTGTGCATACTCACCAGGAGTGTTTGTATCGATACAGAATGTAGTACACTGAGGGTGGGTATCTCAGTGTGCAACTCATCACCATCCAGCACAGGGTGTTTTGGGAAGTGTTTTTGCAATGCCTGATGGGGCTACAATAAGTTGCACAGAGGTGACTGGGAGCATGGGATCAGTGTCCTATAATGCAGTGTTCTTCATCCCATAATTACATCTGCATCCCATAATATTTCAATTCTTGTTTTCAAAAATTCCCACAAACCCACATATCCCTCCTTGCTGTCTGCCATAAGCATGGAGCATGCACAGCTCTGCACTATTGTCATGAGCATTGCAAGCACATGGCACATGATCCTGTAGTATTTGCAGAACTGCAAGAGGAGCCACGGGGAACATGATGATTCCTTAGAGGAATTGCTATGGGACATAGAAACAATTCAAGGTTGTTGGAGGCATTCTTGGAGCAGCTGGAGATGGTGGTGTGCCAGTTCTGGACCTGAGAAACAAACATTGACTGGTGGGATTGCATTGGCCTGCAGGTTTGGGATGATGAACAGTGGCTGCAGATTTTCTGGATGTGCAAGGCCACATTGCTGGGTCTGTGTGCTGAATTCAACCTAGCCTTCCGGCGCAGGGATGTGAAAATGAGAGCCACGCCGACGGTTGCAAAGTGAGTTGCAGTTGCACTGTGGAAACTTGCAATGCCAGATTGCTGCCTTTAAGTTGGGAATCAATTTTGAGTTGGGAAATCCATTACAGAGGTGGGCATTGTCATCCAAGTGTGCAGGGCTTTGCAGGGCTGTGACTCTGAGCAATGTGCAGGACATAATGGATGGTTTTGCAGTAAGGGGGTTCCCGAACTGCAGTGGGGAGATAGATGGCATGCGTATCCCTATTTTAGCACCAGACCCTACCACAGAGTATGTCAACAGAAAGGGCTACTTTTCTATGGTAATGCAGGTGCTGATGGATCACCAGGGATGCTTTACTGACATCAGTATGGGCTAGTCAGTGAAGGTGCATAACACATGAATCTTTAAGAACACAGGACTGTTGAGAGAGCTGCAAACAGGGACTTTCTTCCCCGACAGGTGGATTACCATTACCATTGAGAATGTTGAAATGACAATAGTGATGTTGGGAGAGACCCAGCCTATCCCTTGCTCCCAGAGCTCATGAAGCTGTACGCTGGCTACCTCGACAGCACCAAGCGCCTCAAGTAATGGCTCAGCAGGTGCAGAATGACCGTTTTAATGCGCCTTGGAGTTGTTTACTTACAAGATTGGATCTCCGTGAGAAAAAACACCCCAATGGTTAGCTGCCTGCTGTGTCCTGCATAATATCTGTGAAGCATAAGAAGATAAGAACAGCCATACTGGGTCAGACCAAAGGTCCATCTAGTCCAGTATCCTGTCTTCCGACAGTGGCCAATGCCAGGTGCCCCAGAGGGAATGAACAGAACAGGTAATCATCAGGTGATGCACTCCCTGTCGCCCATTCCCAGTTTCTGGCAAACGGAGGCTAGGGACACCATCCCTGCCAATCCTGGCTAATAGCCATTGATAGACCTATCCTCCATGAATTTATCTAGTTCTTTTTTGAACCCTGTTATAGTCTTGGCCTTCACATCATCCTCTGGCAAGGAGTTCCACAGGTTGACTGTGTGTTGTGTGGAAAAAATACTTCCTTTTGTTTGTTTTAAACCTGCTGCTTATTAATTTTTATTTGGTGGCCCCAAGTTCTTGTGTTATGTGAAGGAGTAAATAACACTTCCTTATTTACTTTCTCCACACCAGTCATGATTTGATCGACCTCTATCTTATCCCCCCTTAATTGTCTCTTTTCCACGCTGAAAAGTCCCAGTCTTATTAATCTCTCATCATACGACAGCCGTTCCATGCCCCTAATAATTTTTGGTGCCTTTTCTGGACCTTTTCCAAGTCCAATGTATCTTTTTTGAGATGAGACCACATCTGCATACAGTATTCAAGTTGTGGATGTACCATAGATTTTAATAGTGGCAATATGATATTTTCTATCTTATTATCTATCCCTTTCTTAATGATTCACAACATTCTGTTCGCTTTTTTGACTGCCATTGCACATTGAGTTAATGTTTTCAGAGTACTATCCATAATGGCTCCAAGATCTTTTTCTTGAGTGGTAACAGCTAAATTTAGACCCCATCATTTTATATATATAGTTGGGATTATGTTTTCCAATGTGCATTACTTTGCATTTATCAGCATTGAATTTCATCTGCCATTTTGTTGCCCAGTTTTGAGAGATCCTTTTGTAGCTCTTCGCAGTCTGCCTGGGACTTAACTGTCTTGAGTAGTTTTGTATCATCTACAGATTTTGCAACCTCACTGTTTACCTCTTTTTCCAGATAATTTATGAATATGTTGAATAGGACTGGGCCCAGTCCAGACCCCTGGGAGACACCACTATTTTCATCTCTCCATTCTGAAAACTGACCGTTTATTCCTACCCTTTGTTTCCTATCTTTTAACCAATTACCAATCCCTGAGAAGACCTTCCTTCTTATCCCATGACTGCTTACTTTGCTTAAGAGCCTTTGGTGAGGGACCTTGTCAACGTCTTTCTGAAAATCTAAATACGCTATATCCACTGAATCCCCCTTGTCCACATGCTTGTTGACCCTCTCAAAGAATACTAGTAGATTGGTGAGGCGTGATTTCCCTTTACAAAAACCATGTTTACTCTTCCCCAACAAATTATGTTAATCTGTGTGTCTTACAGTTTTGTTCTTTACTATAGTTTCAACCAGTTTGCCCGGTACTGAAGTCAAGCTTACTGGCCTGTAATTATTGGGGTCACCTCTGGAGCCCTTTTTTAAAATTGGCATCACATTAGCTATCCTCCAGTCGTTTGGTACAGAAGCTGATTTAAATGATAAGTTGACAGACAACAGTTAGTAGTCCTGAAATTTCACATTTGAGTTCCTTCAGAACTCTTGGGTGTATTCACCCCAAGCAAAAGGGGAAAAGTTTCTGCCAGGGTGGAGGTGGAATGCCTGACGGCTGAATTTAAACAGCCAGATACAAGAGCTATTAGAAGAGCTCAATGCAGAGCTATACATCTTAGGGGGGCTTTGAAGGACCATTGTGATAGTGAACCTGAGTAGTGTGTGTTGCTGTAGTGTGCTCTACTTGGCCTTGCTTTTTTTGCAGCCTGGTATGAATCTTTTAGTAATTGCTGTGTTTGTAGGAATATAACATTGTCAATGCACCTATTAATATTGTCTGTGAATGATGTTATGGTGACAAAGTGAAGTAACAGGAAATTGGTGGGTGTTAGACCTGCTCACCACCAGACAGCAGTTGTTGTGAACTAATAAAGATAAATTTTGTTCCAAATAAATAGAATTTGATTCTGTAACATGAAGCAGGGAATTAAAAACCATTTAAAACATAATAAATTAATGGAATAGAACTTATGAAGGGGAAAGAACACTAATTTCCATTTCAGGAACACACATACCAACTGTGGCTTTCAAAGGTCAGTGAAGTTGTGATTGTCTTGAATGTTCCCCAGGGTGGAGTGGTAGGGGTAGTGCACTGACCCCGGATGCCCCATGGAATGTTGAGGGGAAGTATAAGGAGGTCCCAATATTGAGTTCTTTTTGGGCTGCAGAGAGAGATGAGATGGGTTTGTTGAACCTGCAGATCTACCAGAGTGTGCAGCATCTCTTTTGCTGTCTGAGAAGTACAAGCATCTCCTGCTGCTCATCCCTCTCCTTTTCCTGTTCCTGTCCCTCTCTCCACTCTGTCCTGCTCCTTGCTGTCTGCAAGGGTGATCTTCTAGGCCCTGCACTCATTATCTGATGCAGCACTGGCTTGCAGGATCTTCTGGAACATGTCATATACAGTCTTTTTTTTCTTTCTCCTTATCTATCTCAGTTGTTCTGCGGGTGTGGAGGGGGAGACCCTGAAGGCCACAATGGCAAAAGCTGTACCATTGTGAGGGTAATCGTGATGGAAATTTAAACTTAAGAAACTGAATTCACTCCCCTTGCTCCCCAATTGCTTCTATGTTCTCATTTCTGCTTGGGATTGATTGATCAGCCATGGTGACTGTGGCCCTCAGGGCGGTTGGGGAAATTAAGAGGGAATAGTTTGCTGGCATGATTATAGTTGTACAGGGCAATGGAACTGAATAATGGCACCATTTTCCACAGGCAGTTGTGATTTCAGCTGACATTTCACTCCTGAGGTTAACAGAGGCAGAGAGAGCAGAGCTCCTGCTGGCATCCCGATGCTGCCGGGTCCGTATGCTGCTAGCTTATGTAACGCTATGGTGCCTTCTGAATAATCGCTCAGGGGTGTGAGAAAGTGTCCTATAGTGGCTGAAGAAATAAGGCAGCCCTCCCCAGAAACTGTCTGCAGAGGATTGCAGAGTACCTCCATGACAGTGTCATCAAGATCTTTATGGAGGATTCATGGGAAATCTTGGTACCTGTAAAACAAAGTGCTCTGCATAGCCCTCTCATCTCTCAGTAGTTTTGTGTTTTTAGTGCCCCATTTGTGTACTGTGAAATTATCCCACAACATACTTTGTGTGTAATCAAGATAAAAGTAGAATTTCTGCAGAGCTTTCAAGAATTCCATGTGGGAATTGTGTTATAGTACTACCTTCCTGCGGAGAAGATTTCCATGAAGGTGACACATTTTTACTGTTGTCTTCATTGTAAACATCCTTTTGTTAGTCGTCTGCTTGCCTCACCCAGTGTGGGGGTCGGGGAATAAAAGCTGTATCAGTCAGACAATATGTGTGGCTCTTTCACTGGAACTGTAAAACTAAAACGGTAATAATCACAGAACTTAGTGAGTTACAAGAGGCATAGTAAATGAAGAAACAATAGCTTTTGTAAAGAAAACCTTTGTCAAAATTATTTAAATTGATTTTTCAGTTATTGTTTAAAAACTTAGTGTGACAATGTTAGTTTGCATTTTTAAACATTGGCTTTTTTTTCTTTTGCCACGTTTTGCCATTTAGATGTCTGTATGCCCGTAAGACTGGTACTTAAACATCTAACTGACTTAAATGGCAATTATTTGCACATATAAAATTGTCGGTACCAAGAACAGAGGCACCAGTTAAGTTGGGGCCGAAAAGGTGAGCCCTCTAGAAATAGAAATTGCTAGAGCATTTGATTCCTTGGCAGTTGTTTCGTGTGGTGGACCCCAAAAGGTAGAGGAATCCTTAGTCAAACAGGTAACATTTTCCATTAGATAAACCAATGAGTCAATTCAAACTGTACTGAACAAAGTACTGTGGAAGACATCTGTCTATGGCATGAACTAGGTGACGTGTCTCTTCCATGCTTAATTTCTATGACTCTGTGAAGGAGTTAGTTTTAGCATTACCTGTGATATTCATTAAGATCAAGATTACAGTCTCGAGTGAGAGTATCTTAAAGGCAATGATGTGTAAACCTGATGTCTTGGCTTTATCAGATCCCACTTTTGGTTGGCAGATTCTGAATATTTTTATCCTGTAAGTCAAGCCTTCTTTCTTTCTTCCCCAGTCAATTACATTGTGAGGGGACACTGCTACCTGCTATCCAATTCTGTTTATGATGATATAGCGGATACCCATTTTACAGGATAGAAAATATCCTTATAGCAATTCAGTATACTGTTGATGATTATTAGGTGGTAATGTGACCTTTGAATTAGTACTGATACTGTGACCCAGGACTGATAATAGGGGTAATTGTGCGGCTAGAGATGCCAACTTTTGGAAGAAGTGTAAATCTGAGATTCTGATCTCTTGTGGAAGTTGAAAGGATTCAATGGCAAGAATAGGTACGTTACTCCCAGTATACTGGCAATGAGGTGAAAGCAAACACAGAATATTATACTTAGTAACTAAGGGCATGGCTACACTGGAAACTTCAAAGCGCTGTCACAGGAGCGCTCCCACGGCAGCGCTTTGAAGTGCGAGTGTGGTCGCACTTGAGCGCTGGGAGAAAACTTTCCCAGTGCTCCTGGTAATCCACCTCCACGAGGGGATTAGCTCTGAGCGCTGGGAGCCTGTTTACATTAGCGCTTTAAAGTTCTCTAACTTGCTGCGCTCAGGGGGGTGATTTTTCACACCCCTGAGCCAGCAAGTTAGAGAAATTTAAAATGTAAGTGTAGCCAAGCCCCAAGACACTGTACCTGCAAGTAACTATACAAGTACCCTGGTGTAGAGTCACTGTTCAGATAGGGGCCTACGTTCGCAGGCTTTTCTTCAAAGTGTAGTTCTACTCTAAAAAAATTTATTCTGTCATCCCTCTGTGCTCAGCCTGGGCTCTCAGACACAAGACACAAAAATGGCTTTGTTGTTCTGGGACATCATCACCAGTAGTAAAGGCTGCCCTTTATTAACAAATTAAACTCTGTGACATGTGTGCAACCCTTTTAACATCAGTGGGTTTGCACAGGTGCAACTGATTGGAATGTAGGAAATCATTTGGATGTACAAGAAGGAATACATTTCAGCTCATTCTTGAGCACTGTATTGACCTTGCATTGTTATAATATTATGGAGCAGGTATGTTGAGTAAGATGGTCTCATGTTTTAACAGTCATTTTCAGTACAGAATCGTACTTTGTCAACAAGTGATTCCTTTTTAATTTCTCATTTGCATTGTCAGGCATGTTTTTTTTTTATTTTAATTGGGAGAAGATTATGGACAGAACAGCTGGACTGTATATGAGAAATTTGATGTGCAGTGTTAATTAAATTATCATTGTTAAGTTTGAATACTGTATGTTTTCCATAGGTCACGATCAAGACCGCATCAACGTTCCTATAGTCGAAGCAGTGAAAGATCTAGTCATAGAAGAACTCATAGCAGATCTCATGAAAGAGATCGGCGTAAAGGCAGAGATAAAGAAAAAATAAAAGAGAAGGAGAGGAGCAGAGGGAAAGAGAAAGAGTTGTATACCACAAAGCGTGGGTAAGTGTATTTACAAATCAAAATTCATTACTATGGTGAATAAAAACATAATCAATATTACTTTTTATTTATGTGGCCATCAACTTGCTAGGCAACATTTGTACTAAGTGAAGTGTACTTTTCCTTTTTAAATCCTCAAACCAAGTGGCTCTCATAAGGTATGGTCAATACCTTAATTTAGTAATCTTTCACTTTTCTCTCCATAGATTTGCAGGAACTTGAGAAATCAGTGTAGAGTAGAGATTAATTTTGCTATTTTAAATAAATATATGAAAGAAAAGGCTATAAAGTTTGAACTGAGATCATATCTACCATAACCCTCTGTTTGTAATCACTTATACTTCCCAATAAGTAGGTATTACATTTGATAAGTAATGGGAGAAGACAAACACTTGAGCTAACTTTGAAGTGCTGCTACTTTTTGTTCATTAACTCTGCTGGAACTCATTGTGTTGTTCTGCCTAGATGACAAGTTGCTCCCTTCCCAAATTTGGTTAGTTTTGGGAAAATAACTAAATAACTTGCTTTTGTCTGATGTTTATTCTGAGGCTGTAGTTCAGATATTTGTAATATAATAATATTATATAGTAATATAATAATAACCAGCTTGGTTATTTCTGCATAGCATGATTTGGTAAGTGCTTATACAAGCATGTGTAAGAATAATTCAGGTGGCACTGAAGAGGACAAGATTGTCACTGCAAAGAGGTGAGCAGTAGACAGACTGGTGATTTCTGGGAAATGGGTCCTTTAAACGAAATGTTTAGCTTCAGTAGGACAACTGAGTCCATCAATCTAAGGTTTAGATCTGCATAAAATTCTTTAACAAAATAACTTTTTGTCAATTTTGCAGTAATTCACAGGGAAGCTTATTTCTCTTTTTCTTGCTAACTAGGATATCAAAAGTCAAATTTTGGTATTCCACTTTTGGCCTGAAAAATCCACAGTGAAAATTATTTTAAGTGGCAAAGCTTTGGGGAGAATGGTCAACATTGTTCAAGACAATAAAACTACAATCAAATATAATTGTGTAATTTTTTTCTAATAAAAATGAGTAAAAATCTAGTTTGCTGTGTCATTCACGCTGTTTCCAAACATCCCATTTATTCCACCCCATTGAGGGGAGGAGCTATTTGAATCCCTCAAGCATTTTGCCAAAGCTGAACCTATCAACCTGAAATTTCTTGTATTCCTTTGCCAGAAGGAAAGTTTGGGAGTAAATGGACAAAGGTGTTCATAAGAAAGTTGGTTTGGGTTGGGGGTTGGAGGTCCTACCTCTTTTGCCTATGTCGATTCTTGTAATCCTGAGACTGTCAATCAGGGCAGCAAGCTGGGGTGACACTATTGCAACCACATCTTGTCCTTTGGCCATCAGTAGTTTATGATCATCAGTGCCATTGGCGAATGAGGAGGCCAGTTTATATAGTTTCTATAACAGCTACCCACAGCAAAGGTGTGGGATCATCAGCTCATCCTCACCCACTTTATGGACAAATTGTTGGACCGCAAGGGATCAAGGAAGTTGTCTTCCCTTTGTTCTCTCTCTGACCACCAAGCGCCAACCCAGACACAATGCGAGACCAATTTATGAGGGTGGCAGTATTGAAGCTTGAGTTCCATTACAGTAATATGGGCTGATGAGTTTCAATTGTAGTTTTGGTTATGGGGACGTGTGACAGACATTGGGTTAGAGGGGTCAGAATATTGTAATATATTATGGTTTATGTGGTGTTTTATCTATTTAAATAAAACAGAAGCCATAACAAATGGTCCAGTCATCATAAGTTGTTTTGTTTGGCATGATGTTTTAGTGGGTAAGACATGAAAATTTATCTTTTACAGGCATTAGATAACTAAACTGCCTATATTATGTCTTTTTTTAACTTTGTGAAGGAGACATGATCAGTTAGTGAGATACCTTCAATAAGAAAATATTACCTTTCCCCCACCCCCAGTGATAGTTCAGCTTGTTTCTTCTGTCTATTTCTGTGTTATGTGGTTATGAATTGCAAGAGAGCTTGACCCAAGGCAATTCGTTGAGTCAGATTGGCCCGGATTATAGAAAAAATTGAGAACCCTTGATTTGGATGCTATTAGAATGCAGATTTGGAAATTAATGAAAGAAAAGGTAAGTAGAATGGCTAAAACTACATCAATATCAGTACTTTCAATGTACATAGTTTTTTTGGATTGGTCATATGGGTAGGATGCAGAATTAAATGTAGATTATTAATGAATTATTGAAGTTTATTGTTAAAGTAACCTGCTATATATCAAATATTAAGGATGAAATTACTGATTTTTTAGAACAGATTGTATATCATTCCAAAAAATGTAAACAAATGTATAATTTTTTTAGAGCTGGATGCAACTAGTAGATTAAGGAAATGCATGCAAGCATTCCACTGGAGTCTATTGCATATATTAGATGCGTCTGAGTATTCTTGCAGAAGATATGGGACCCCTACTCGATCTTGCATTTGATCTCTTATGTAAATACATTTGATAGTGTTTATAATTTTAAAGTTTTTATTTCACTTGCGTAACTACTAACATGTTTATAGTGGTGAGTTTGGGTATGTTTAAGAAAATAAAAGTATTGAATAGATTGACTTGCTTTCCTAAAAGCACAGTATTTAAAAATTCTGGTGCCTGGCCGTAATCTACTTATATAAATGAAATAACTATTTACTTTTCCATTGTTTGGAAAAGTCCTTTATTTTGGCTAGCTTTGCATACACAAGTAAAGTAAAACAAACGAGCTACTCAATAGGATAATTTTCTAACATTTAAAAATGACTACAGTTTAAGGAGGAAAAAATAGAGGGAAAACTGATGAAGAGAAGGAAATACTGTTCTGTGTTGTAGGAAATTTTCATTATTGTTTTATTCACATTTTATATCTTCAGATACTTGCCTGCTCAGTTTCATCCGTGACTTGTGGTATAACTATATTATCAGTACTACCCCTGGCTGGGTCAATGAAATGCCCAATACGATTTACTAAATCAAATTTATTTTTGCTTTAAATAATCAAGACCTATCAATCAGGATTTTGTAGGTTTCAAGGGATGGCAATTTCTTAGGGCTTGTGTCCACTTACCGGTGTATTGATGCTGTGGTGATCAATCCACTGGGGGTCGATTTAGTGGGTCTAGTGAAGACCCACTAAATCAACTGCCGATCGCTCTCCCGTTGACTCCGGTACTCCACCGGAACAAGAAGCATAAGGTAAGTCAACGGGAGAATTTCTTCCATAGACCCAGTGCAGTGTAGACAGCGCAATAAGTCGACTTAAGGTACATAGACTCCAGCTCTGTTATTCATGTAGCTGGAGTTACATAACTTAGGTCGACTTAAACTCATAGTATAGACCTGCCCTTATTGTCCCTGCTTCATACTCCCAAACTTTAATTTAAAAAAGAAAAGGAGTACTTGTGGCACCTTTAGAGACTAACAAATTTATTTGAGCATAAGCTTTTGTGAGCTACAGCTCACTTCATCGGATGCATTCAGTGGAAAATACAGTGGGGAGATTTATATACACGCACAGAGAACATGAACAATGGTTTTTATCATACACACTGTAAGGAGAGTGATCACTTAAGATGAGCTATTACCAGCAGGAAGCGGGTGGGGAAGGAGGAAAACCTTTTGTGGTGATAATCAAGGTGGGCCATTTCCAGCAGTTAACAAGAATGTCAGAGGAACGGTGGGCTGTGGGGTTTGGGGGAGAAATAACATAGGGAAATAGTTTTTTACTTTGTGTAATGACCCATTGAGTCCCAGTCTCTCTTCAAGCCTAAGTTAATTGTATCCAGTTTGCAAATTAATTCCAATTCAGCAGTCTCTCGTTGGAGTCTGTTTTTGAAGCTTTTTTGTTGAAGGATAGCCACTCTCAGGTCTGTAATCGAGTGACCGGAGAGATTGAAGTGTTCTTCGACTGGGTTTTTGAATGTTATAATTCTTGACGTCTGATTTGTGTCCATTTATTCTTTTACATAGAGACTGTCCAGTTTGACCAATGTACATGGCATAGGGGCATTGCTGGCACATGATGGCATATATCACATTGGTAGAGGCGCAGGTGAACGAGCCTCTGATAGTGTGGCTGATGTGATTAGGCCCTATGATGGTGTCCCCTGAATAGATATGTGGACAGAGTTGGCAACGGGCTTTGTTGCAAGGCTAGGTTCCTGGGTTGGTGGTTCTGTTGTGTGGTGTGTGGTTGCTGGTGAGTATTTGCTTCAGGTTGGGGGGCTGTCTGTAAGCAAGGACTGGCCTGTCTCCCAAGATCTGTGAGAGTGATAGGTCGTCCTTCAGGACGGGTTGTAGATCCTTGATGATGCGTTGGAGAGGTTTTAGTTGGGGGTTGAAGGTGATGGCTAGTAGCGTTCTGTTATTTTCTTTGTTGGGCCTGTCCTGTAGTAGGTGACTTCTGGGTACTCTTCTGGCTCTGTCAATCTGCTTCTTCACTTCAGCAGGTGGGTATTGTACTTGTAAGAATGCATGATAGAGATCTTGTAGGTGTTTGTCTCTGTCTGAGGGGTTGGAGCAAATGTGGTTATATTGTAGAGCTTGGCTTTAGACAATGGATTGTGTGGTGTGATTTGGATGAAAGCCAGAGGCATGTAGGTAGGAATAGCGGTCAGTAGGTTTCCGATATAGGATGGTGTTTATGTGACCATTGCTTATTAGCACCGTAGTGTCCAGGAAGTGGATCTCTTGTGTGGACTGGTCCAAGCTGAGGTTGATGGTGGGATGGAAATTGTTGAAATCATGGTGGAATTCCTCAAGGGCTTCTTTTCCATGGGTCCAGATGATGAAGATGTCATCAATGTAGCGCAAGTAGAGTTAGGGGCATTAGGGGACGAGAGCCGAGGAAATGTTGTTCTAAGTCAGCCATAAAAATGTTGGCATACTGTGGGGCCATGTGGGTACCCATGGTAGTGCCGCTGATTTGAAGGTATACATTGTCCCCAAGTGTGAAATAGTTATGGGTGAGGACAAAGTCACAAAGTTCAGCCACCAGGTTAGCCGTGAAATTATCAGGGATACTGTTCCTGACGGCTTGTAATCCATCTTTGTGTGGAATGTTGGTGTAGAGGGCTTCTACATCCATAGTGGCTAGGATGGTGTTTTTAGGAAGATCACCGATGGATTGTAGTTTCCTCAGGAAGTCAGTGGTGTCTCGAAGATAGCTGGGAGTGCTGGTAGTGTAGAGCCTGAGGAGGGAGTCTACATAGCCAGACAATCCTGCTGTCAGGGTGCCAATGCCTGAGATGATGGGGCGTTCAGGATTTCCAGGTTTGTGGATCTTGGGTAGCAGATAGAATACCCCAGGTCGAGGTTCCAGGGGTGTGTCTGTGCGGATTTGTTCTTGTATTTTTTCAGGGAGTTTCTTGAGCAAATGGTGTAGTTTCTTTTGGTAAGCCTCAGTGGGATCAGAGGGTAATGGCTTGTAGAAAGTGGTGTTGGAGAGCTGCCTAGTAGCCTCTTGTTCATATTCTGACCTATTCACTTTAATTTGTGTCTCTGTTTAAACAAGATTAATGGAACCCCTAATCTGACCTACCTAGCTTTATTGAGCGTATTTTTCTTATCTGTCTTCAAGGTGAAGGAAACTGATCATGTATTGAATGTGTTCCATAAGGTATATTTTTGGTTCTGGATTTTTCCTGAAAGGTTAAATGGAAATTTGGAATGTAGCATCTTTGGTTGTGCACATGATCTCCTCTCATATTCATATATGTATTTCACAATTTCCTCCTTACTTCTAGGGTTTTGAATATGCCAGAAATTTACTGAAGGTGCTTTGTGATTATGCTCAAAACATGTGTGAAGTATCTATTGACTGTGTAAAATACTGGGTTAGCTATTCATATATATTTTTTCTTTGCACGAATGTACTTAGATTGCTGAAATAGTTTGTCCTTGGCTACACTTGTAGTTAAACTGATGCTGCACATTAGTTATCTGCTCCTGTTGCTCACCTCCATTGTTAGCAATTAGTAATTTTCGTAATGAAGACAAGGTTTTAGAGGTGCTTGCTCTCCTTCCAATGAGTCATTAAATTGAGATGTCTTCTGCCTGTTTCTGGTTCTTGTCCAGCTGCAAGTTAAAGATATCATGATGCTTCTGGAAAACTTGAGGGCTAGCTTTAGTCTTCTGGCCAGCATTCTCTCTTTCATTGCAAATAGGTTCTTGTGTCTCAAGCTGTGCATGACCCATCACTGAGCACATAATGGTTCCTGGACTCCTTGTAGCAAGCACATTATAAAGCACTTTGGACTGTATTAATGTGGTTTTATTAAAATACCTCCTAAATTTATAGACTATAATAAGGATCAATATAAGGTGACTTTGGAGGAAGTAGTCCCAAGTGCCTAAAATTTTCTGGAAGCAAATACTTTCTTTATCAGCCCATCTTCCTTTACATTTTGACTTATGTGTTAAACCACGTAAGTTATGCTAATCTGAAAAGAAATTATCATCTTTGTGACTTCTTTTTCCTGATCATGGTAATATTTTATATTATGTATGCTAATGAATAGAAACAGTTTGTGACATTAGTCCATTTTTCTGAGAGATCATATACTGTCTGGTGGTTTTTGTAACACAGATTTCATACTGTTTAACAATACTTAAAAGTAACAATAGACTACAAAATGAAGTTTACCCAAGATGCTCTTGTAATTCATCCTTCATATACCTTTTAAAGAAGGATAGGTTTGTCAGTTTAATCAAACAGTGATCAAAGAATATCTATACAGGGAATATGGATCTGAGAAGCTTTTGCCTTTTCCAGCTATTTGTCATTTTGAAGACATAGATTGCTATCAGCAACATGTTAATATTGTTTAGTAATGGCTTTGCAAACCAGCATACTTAAATGAACAAGGAAAGGATATACTACAAAGCTATTTGCATGACACAATGGCTGTTTAATGTGGATATCTGTAGAAAATTACTCCATCTGTTTCATGAGTTAAATCTAATTGAGTATAGTAGGTTAAGAAATAGTTTAATATAAGATGGCTACTCCTTGGGAAAAGATTTTAGCTGAATGATTATTTATCCATGGACTGTTATGGACCTTGTAAGTAGAGAATTTAGTAAAATTTCTGATTCTGATCCTTAAGATCATACCTAAAAGCAGAGGTAAAAATGCATATATATATAAAAATAAAATGTTTTATGTCCCTCTGATCCCAGTGTGCTCCAGGAAAATGAGATATTCAATAGCTTTGTTATTGGATGATGGATCTTCCTGAGGCCTTCCATATTTTCATCTTTTATTTTTCTGTGCTGGGTGGTGTGTTATTTTTGTTTTGTTTTTTGTTTTTTTGTTTTTGTTTTTGTCATGGTGGTGAGTATGAAAAACAAAGGTATTTGTTGGCCAAGGCTTTCAACTTTTTATCCCATGCTGATACATTGAACTTCCAGTAGGAGAGAGGAGATTGTCTTATGAGACAACAGCAGTGCATCGTCCTCTGGCATTCCCATTTGTTTTCCTTATAGCAGCATTGAAGCTCCATTACAGTTTTGTCCTCTCTTGTCAGAGGTTTCTGTGGTGAACACTAATACAGAAGTTTTTGTCTATTGGTGGTTTTGCAGATGCTTGTCAGTGTTGTCCATCATAAGATGGTGGTAACAGACCTTCTATGACTTTGTTGCTGTTTGTTCGCTAATATCTGTTATGAGTGGGTAATGGCATTAGGAGTTTTATCTTGGGTATATCTGTTCTTTGACATCAGTTGCTGGAAGATGTTATCTATTTTCCTTTTTGCTGGCATACTCTGCTATAAATAACAATGGTGGTGGTGTTTGTTTCAGCTTATTTAGAATTTTTAATTTTTTTTAATAAATAAAAAAAACTTCTATTGATTCCAAAGAGTGGAAGGGACCTGATAGGAGGTGCACAGAAGGGTCCCAATGTAAGTTGCAAATCCCACACACCAAAGCCAATTATTATATATAACATAATTATATATAATATATATTATATTGTCTACACAAGGACCAAAAGTGAAGTCAGTGTAGGTATGCCTCTAGGAGCTCTTACAGTGGGCTAGCAGCCGTGTCACCTCCATAGTTGAAACAGAAGCCTTGTGTACTATACTTGAAGACCAAGGACCAGGCATAGCTTTCAGTTTATATGAGTGTAAATTTGGAATAAACTCCAATGAAGGCAGTGAAGCTAGTGTAAATTTATATTGGTGTAACTGAGCTCATAATTGGTCTAAAAACTGTATCACTTGAAGATGGTGTAAAAGCTTCCAATGAAAATGTTTTGTTTTTTTATTTTAAGCTGGAATTATGAAGTACATGGGGCACATCCTCAGTCGTGAATTGTCATTGCTCCATCAATGTCATTGGAACAAAGCAAGGGCCAGCACCACTTCAGTCATCCTATGCAGGCAGTTTTAGTTGAGGTATCTGAGCTGAGGATTTATTCTTGAAAGGCTTGGACCCTTTGAACCAAGGAACCCAAGGAGGGGGTATCTAAGGAGGTAACAATTTCGTCTGCTGTTATAGCAACATCTGTAGTTTCTGAAGGAAGACAACACTTTTGAAAGGCACTCATGCTTTCTCGCCAGTTGTTCTGGAGAAGCATTACCTTGACTCCTTCCCACCTGGGAGTATATGAGTGATGTCTAGGAATAAAGTTCTTTCCTCTATTCCAATCAAGTTTGTGGGAGATCTGGTATTGGTAGCTGTATCTGTAGAAATGCACATTTATTTTTATCTGTGTGACTGGTTGGTGGAAACAATATAAGATGAATATTCTTGAATTAGGAGTGGCTTATCGTGCCTTGAAATTATTCCTAGCTCACATAAAATGTAGAGCAATGCAAATTCCAAAAGGCATCATGGTTGCAATGTTCTATAATATTAATAATATATTAATAAACAAAAAGGTTAGCCATCTCCAGAATTGACAGAAATTGATTAGTGTTAGGTGAGAAACTTTTGCCAAAGCGATGATGGCAGCACACGCATGCCAGAAGAGGCTATCATTGCAATGTATGAATGCCTGGCTAATCCTTTTCCTTCTAGTTAAAAGTAGAAACCTGAGACATCAACAGTTTTTCATTTATTACCATTCCTTGGTCTAAAATAATTGTTTGAGCCGTGTTCTGTCTTCTTTCCTAGAGATTTTTTTTGTCAGGAATACTATCAAAAAATCAATAAATGGCATGACCATTTCTGAGTAACTTCATTGCAGTCAATTCCAAAGTAAATCCATATCTGCTTGGCCTTGTGGCCTTTTCTCTTGATCTAGTCTCAGACCAGCTTTCACACCATATTCTCTGGTTTATTTAAAAAAAAAAAAAAAAAAGTGTCCTGTAGTTATGGTCCACGGCTGCAGTAGTGTTTTGGTTCATTATTTTGATAAACTATATACTAGAACCTGACTAACCTTATAATTAGAATAGAAATGGCTTTCTCCCCACTTCTCATGAGATTTAATAAAAGTTCTCTAGTGAGATCTGTTACTAAGCCTCTATTATTTTTATAGAACTTACTACAGTATATTTACTAATACTTTATGAAGCGTTATAAATAAAACTATAATGTACAAAATAAGGAACTAAGTACAGTTTGTATTGTATTATCTTTTTTGTTAACTTTCCTAAAATTTGTAATTTGCAGTGGACTTCCAGTCACTAGTTCATAGTAATGAGGTTCTATTCTAGTGCAAGATTTTTGTTTTGTGTGTTTGTTTTTGTAAGAGTCAAATTGTTGGTTTTCAAAGGTTATCTAGCCTTAAATTTGGACTCCCCACTTCCCATCTTTCCTGTGGTAGTGATGGGTTCCGCATCCACACACTGAATGTTAAACTCAAGCTCTACAGACCAAACCTCTTTGGTGTAAAAAGTGATTGATAATGACCATAATACATACCATGATTGGAAATATCACCTTGAATAAATATGATACAGTGACAATATTTTTCAGAAAGCCTGTTTTTGTGAGTGAAAGTTCTAGAAATTAGAATGGTGAGGCAGGCTGTGTCCTTTCTAGTGGCTCATCAAGAACAGGACTGCAGTAGTTAACTCAGGCTATTTCTCAGTTTTGTCATAGTGTATTTGAATATATGTGGGAAAATTAGCAGCAGTCCCTCTAGAAGTAAAATCATATCTTTTTGGATCAAAACCTCCCCGATCTCCTAGAACAAAAGTGAATCGCAAGGTTTGTCTAAATGAGGACATTAATGGAAAATATGCTAGATTGTGAATTTAGAGCACAATAGCTGTTCCTCACTTAATTCCTGTATGGACAGACGTATTCTACATTAAGAATGCCTTTGTGCAGTTTAGCTTAATCCACTTTGGAAATGGATTAAACTAAGCCACACAAAGGCGTTCTTAATGCAGAATAAGAATCTCTACATCGGAAACTAGTGCAGAATAGCTATTCCACAACTTCCTGTTTCCAACTTTCCTTTCCTAAGGATTAGTTTGAGCAAAAAAGACTTTTTCCGAATTTAAATATAATGTGTCTTAGTGTGATGTGACATGACTTCCAGTTCTATTAAAGCGCAAATTGAGGACTAGATCAGAGTGGCATATGAAACTTGTCATAAAGAGCCTCTAGGCTTTGTTAAAATGGCCACAATTCATTGAGATAGATGAGACTTTATTTCCTGACTGTGAATATGGTATACTACCTGGGCCTTACGTAGCATACTTTTTTATCACACTCCACAAGGTGGACCTGACAGTTGCAAATCACGTCTTGCCGGCTGCTATGAAAGATTAGTTGCTAATGGATTTCTTGTATTGTATGTTCAAATCTGGTATTTGGACCAGAAATTTTTGCACAGCTGGTGTCTTCAAAGGTAAAAGTTTGCTAAATGAATTATTTTGCAGTCCTGATTTATTTAAATAAAACATAAGTTAAAATTATAACACATTTTCACACACTCCTTTTGTTAACTTACCTAAACATGTATGTTGTTGCTGTACAATGTGCATGCTAATGAATATTTGACAATAAAACTCTTATTAACTTAAAATACTTCTATCCTTGCATAATTTTTAATACAGGAATTTTCTGCCATTCAGTATGCTTATATGTTCAAATTGAATCAGAAAGAAGGTATGCTAAAATGTTAATCAATGTCTTTCACTGAAAGCTGTTCATGTTTGTCTGATTTTTCTGAAAAGCTGAGATTACCAGGTGTGTATCATTTTAGTTTGTCACAATAATACTACTTTGTGACAAAGGGCAAAAATATGACTCAGTTAATAGCAGGACTCCAAATTGACGGTAAAGAATTTAACATGTAAACTGTGAAAAAGTCCTCCCTATCAAGGAAAACTGTTCCTACTAATGTCTGAATCAACAGTTTATTCTGGCTGTATGTAGAACTAGTTCTTCTGAGAAAATATCTTCTATTATATGAGAAAAGCATAAGTATTATATTTTTAATACTGCAATCATGACAGCCTTTTTTAAAAAAAATCAAATGTTCAGAACTTTTAGAGAAATACACTACTTAAATTAGGAGTCTAAGAAAGTATACTAATACTGTGGCATCAGTTAAGCATAAAACGCCATTTAAAGGAAAAACTATATTAAACTATATTGATATGAAAGTATCAGTACATTTCCTCTTTAGTGGCACTTTGAAAGATCATATGAGTTTAAAAGTTTGCTTTTGAAATATTTCCATTCACTTTTGGTTTTAGTCATCCTTTTAGTAATTTCTCAAGAATTGGTCAAGAGTTTATGTATTTGGTACATTTTTTCAGTTGTAATTGGCCAAAACATTTACAGTTTCTTTTTCCATATTCAATCCTGGCTGTGATCCAATGGTGGCTGTTGACTACTTATGTAATAAATGCCTATTGATAAGCTTTACCGTGCTTGGCAGAAGACGCTAGAAGTAAATTAGAATTATTGGACTTTTCAGAGTTTGACAGCAGTCATACACTCTTGTAACTTGTCATCTTTCTTTACCTCTTACTACTTTATGCAGCAGGAAGTAATTTATGCTAATTTTCTCTCATTTGCATATAGGTTATAGAGTTCTGTGGTGCAAAGCATGCTCAGAACTCCTTTTAAGTGTCTGTTTAGATCAAAGCAGGACTGTGTGATAGCTGTTGTCTGACACCAAGCTGTGTGGTGTTGTTTTCATTAAACATTTATCATACTTTCAATGTGACAGCAGGCAACTTTGTGCTTGGGTAACATGTTTTCATGCAAAATTTATTGAAAAAGACAAGACGTTGTAAAGAGATATTGTTGCCTTTCACCAGTAGCGAAGGGTAAATGTTTGATCGAAAAGTATACCTTTAACACAATTCAGTGGAGTTATACTGAAGAAGTATGAAACACTCTTTGCTTTGTTATAAGCAAACTAAATATATTTAATGCTCGCATTTATTTTGGGAAATTTTATTTTAATAGTTTACATGTTCTGATTTTGACATGTCTAATTTTCCCCAGCTACTAATTTGTGCCATTGGACGGTTGTATTACCATAACAATATAGTTACACTTTGTAAATAAAACACTGATTAATATTTATATTAGTAAATATTATACTGAGCTTTCAATTTGCAATGTCATTTAAAAATGCATAAATCAATGTACATTTTAAAATCTGAGATTCAGTTTACGTTGCAGAAATTAGGAATTACCTCCCTATAAAATGAAGTTTATTTTGTCAATATTTTAGCAAGGCTTGCACCACAAAATGTATGAATTTTGAGAAAAGCATGAAGATTAAGATAGAATATTTAATAATTATGGATCAGAATGCTGTTAGTTAAATCAAACAATATTTTGTTGCTTCCAGTGCTGAAATTTAAATAACATTCAGCCCTGTCATTATAAACCTGATTTTTGAGCATGAAAGTAGAGGGTTTTTTTGTTCTTTTTTTAAAAAAAGAAAAGGGGGGGAACCCTCTTGGAGGGGGGAAAAATCTATTTGATCATTTGATTTATACCAATGAATTTAAAGAAGTTTACCAGTATGACACATCAAACAGATTTGGTTTAGCAAGCAGTTAATTCATGTTATTGTTTAGTCACTTTCAGCATTTCAAACTAAGGCCAAGATATTCTACTTCAAAAAGGGACCATTGTGCATGCATAACAAATTCCCTTGAATAAATGTTCATGAAGATTTTTACTCAGAATATTCTGTAATCTTAATTTTGTAATCATGTCGTATGCTAGAATATTTTACCGTATTCTGTAAATAATGCATATTTAAGGCCTAATTGTAGCTGCTGCTTCATGAGTACACTGCAGGAGAGAAGGCTTTGTGACTGCTTTCTTCAACAAGTCACCCAGCAGGCTACCATAATACTGCAGACAATGCTTCCTTGAGCATAAGGAGTAAAGACTAGCTAGTTACCTCTAGAGGTGGCATAAATGAATGGGTTAAGGGTAAAGTCCAAGACCTCTCCCCATGAAGCGGTTAGCATCTGGAGGCTGGCATTGGGTAGAGTGTATGCCACACTTTTTAAACAGATGCAAAAAGTGTACCTTTGAGTGACAAATGTACTTTTAATCTGCTCTCTTCAAACCACTCCCCAAAATACTCCTGGAGGCCATTATGCCTGCCTCTGCCTTTCTCAGACATATTGCCTCCAGGTACTGCCAGTTGGGTTCTCTCCCCCACCCAGAGCATCTCTGGCTTTTGTTGAGCCCCTTAGAAAAGAAAAGATTATGTAAATATCAAATGGCGCACAATGTCTCTAAACAAATACCTTGGGTGAATAGGTTGATTAATAGTTAGATCTGTTCTACATTTACTCAAAAGGGCTCTAAAGGTCCAACTAGAATTTTAGATAAAGGAAACAAACTAATTTTTTTTGCTTCCCCCTCAGCCCCCATCAAAGTAAATGTGTGGGGTTTTGTTTTGTTTTTTTAAGCAAGCTTTGTGGAAGGAATATTAGGGAATAAGTAGACTGGTTTCAAATTTAAAAATGTGGCTTTTTTGTTACATAGTAACAACAATATTTAATCTGAAAAATTGGTCTCTTTGCAAACAGAGTATATGAGTTAACTAACTTACTCCACTTTGAGAGTGGAGGTATATTATAGCGGTTTCATTTTAATTGTTTTGTTTTAGGAGGTGTGACAAAGTTCCACCTCTACCTTGGTGGGTCTTGTGCTTATTAGCAGATTTGCTCACCTTGGAGCTTCACAGCAGCCCTCAGTTTGGCCGTTTTTCGTGAACCCACAGTCCAGGTCAACACCTCCTGTGTCTGATCAGGAGTTGGGAGGTTTGGGGGGAACCCGGGTTCGCCCGCCCGCTACTCCGGGTTCCAGCCCAGGGTCCTGTGGAATGCAGCTGTCTAGAGTGCCTCCTGGAAAAGCTGTGCGACAGCTACAACTCCCTGGGCTACTTCCCGGTAGCCTCCTCCCAACACCTTCTTTATCCTCACCATAGGACCTTCCTCCTGGTGTCTGACAATGTTTGTACTCCTCAGTTCTCTAACAGTCCACATTCTCACTCTCAGCTCCTAGTGCCTCTTGCTCCCAGCTCCTTACATGCGCACCACAAACTGAAGTGAGCTCCTTTTTTAAACCCAGGTGCCCTGATTAGCCTTCCTTAATTGATTCTAGCAGTTTCTTGATTGGCTGCAGGTGTTGTAATTAGTCTGTCAGTCTTAATTGTCCCCAGAAGGTTCCTGATTGTTCTGGAACCTTCCCTGTTACCTTACCCAGCGAAAAGGAACCTACTTAACCTGGGCTTAATATATCTGCCTTCTGTCACTCTCCTGTAGCCATCTGGCCTGACCCTGTCACACAGGCTATTTTTAAATGTTGTTGGAAGGCCAATTGAGATGAAGGCCTGGTCTGCACTAGGAAATTAGCTCAGTATAACTATGTTGCTCAGGGGTGTGAAAAATCCATTCCCCTGAGTGACATAGTTATACTGACCTAACCCCTGTGTAGACATCACTAGATCAACAGGAGAGTTCTCTCATCAGCCTCGTTGCTGTCTCTCAAGGAGGTGGCGTACCTACACTGATAGGAGAAGCCCTCCCAGCAGCATACGTAGGGGCCGCACTGAAGCGCTACAGGCACAGCTGCAGTGATGCCTCTGTTGTGATTTGTATAGATGTGCCCTAAGATACTGAAGCAAAGTCTTGAATCATAAGAAAAATTTCAAGAAATAAAGTGGTATACGTTGAGTATATATTTAAGTACTACCCCATTTCGTTTCTCATAATTATGTGATAGAGAAGCCTTTTGGAAGATGATCAGTATTCCCTGTCTATCCAAATGTAAGAAAATTGCATGTCCTTAAATGGTTTAAATATTTTTCTGGTTTAGAGTGCTGATGTTGCTCCTATTGTTTTTCTTTAATCCATTCTTCTGTAGAAACATCCTAGCACATAATGTACTGGTGATATTGATATCATTACTGATGAGCACTGAAATCACAGTTACTGTTCCCTATGGCTTTTTTAATATCTACTGCACTTTTGTTTAGTACTGGGTGGGATATTGTACTGATGATAATGGTGCCATTCTTAAGGACCATTAAACTTGAGTCCTTTCTGTTACTTTCTCATGAATGTTTTTGGAAAGTACAGAGCCTCCAGTATTTTCAAAAATAATTTGGTGGGTTGGTACAACCCCAGTTTCTGGGGCAAATATTTCCTTGCTCACTAAAAGAGGTTCTTCGTGTCCAAGGCTTTGTCTTTGAGTGATTGTCCATGTGTGCATTCCACTGATGGTGCACATGCGCCACGGGCTAGAGATCAATGTCTTTTTGGCCAGCAATACCTGTAGAATGGGCATGCTCTCTTCAGTCCTCAGCTCTACTGCAAGGGTATACAAAGGCAAGGTGTGCCATTTGCCATTCAATTCTTCTCATCGCCTCACAGCTTTGAGGTGGAGTCTGAGAGACCACAGCCCTTCCTTACAGCTTTAGCTAATAGTTTTAGTGTTAATGTAATTAGTAATTTTAATAGTTCTGTTGCTTTTTATGACCATTTGTTTTTAGAACATGCCTGTTCGGTACAGTATCATCCAGTTTACCTGTGTTTAAAAGCTGCCTCTTGTGAGGGAGTTATCTGAGCTTCAGACAGACACTTGAAGTGCCTCTATCTGAGAGAATTGCACTGTGATGCTAGCAGACAAGGTGTCAGCTCTTGTCCAGGCTTTAGGCCTCAGCCAGGCACTGACAAATTCATTGCAGGAAACCAATCTGTTTCCGCTGTCTTAGTATTGTTGAGATGATTATTGGACTTGTAAGAATGTGCTTAGTGTTTAGACTTTATGAAATGCTTGTGAGTTGTTGCATGCATTAATCTCACTTATAATGGCTTTATCTTATGCTGTAAGGCAATATTTAAGTTTTTGCTTTGTAAATGTAAAAAAAAAAAAAAAAAGCCTGCTCTGAAACCATGCACCCAGTCAGGAGAGATCGTCTCCTGCCCATCAAGAAGACCTATTAAAACTAAATGGGCCATGGTGGGACATCACAATACAAAGACTTGGTTAATTGCTTCCTTTGGCCCATAAAGAGACTATGTGCAAAAGGTCTCATCCCAGCAGCTTGAATTCTGGAAGAAGGAAATAAAATTTTCTTGTCAGCTATTTTTTCCTTTTTTTCTGTTTGGATTCTCATAGGACCAAAGCAGAAGCAGAGATCTCCAGGGTCAATCTGGGTTAGCCCTAAAAGACATTCGGAACTGACAGAGTTCTACATCTGTTATCTTTTGAACCATAGGCTGTAACTCATTTGTGTACATATGTTTTGCCTGCTTTACCTTTAAAATAAAGCTCATTTTTTTCTTAGTTAATAAATGTTTAGATAGTTTACTCTAGGAGTGGCTACAAGTGTTGTTTTTGGTTTGTCATTTAAGGAACAAATTGACCTTTGGTAAGTGCCTGTCTCTTGGGACTGGGAGCAACCTGAATATTTTGTGATCTTTGGTGTATAGCAACCATCTGTCACTAAGTCCAGCCTGCCTGGACTTGCCCATGAGAACTGTCTGAGACTCCATGGTAAGACTGCTATAATGCTTTAGGAGTTGTTACTGGGTTGGTGAATCCAATTGTAGAACATACAACCAGTTTGGTGTCTCTGCCCTGCTTCTTGATAGTCTGCCCTGAGGTTGGCACTCACAATTGTGAGCTACTCCAGACAGTATGACACACACATTCCCAGTAAGTATGTGATTTTTAAAGTCCTTCAGCTCCCAAGCTAGAAACGACAGGAAGATCTGTCTTCAGGTCTTCCTAAAGACCAAGTCAATGAGACCCACTTCTAAACTAAGCTCACTACACTCCCCCAATACAGGGACCATCCAAGCCAAAGAATGGAGTGTGATCTCTTTGCCTTTGAGAGACCTGATTCGAATTGTGACTACAATGATCATGTAATGCTCAGACACACATCCAGGAGCTAGATGTCCAGGAGCAGGTCACCCACTGGAGTTTCCTGTAAGGGAAAAATCTCCCTGTAGCACTGAATGTTGTTTGAGATTTTGTGGCCCGGAATGATTCCTGCTGAAGTTCAGTCTTGAGCTGGTTCCAACCGTATGGCATTGGAGCACCCAGTAGTGAAAACAGGAACCTCAGGAAAGAGTACAGCACTGACCCCAGCACAGTCTACCCCAGGGACCCTGGCACTGATTCTTTCATCACTGGAACCAAGCCATTTGGGAAAGTGCACCATCATTGTGGTGGAAATTGCTGTACCACTAAGACAAAACCCAGTTCCCATGTATCTGTCCACTCTCCTCCTCTCGGCACCAGTGGACCTGCAGATTCACTTGGAACCGCAATCTCCCCTATTATTGGCTTCAGCACTACCATTGGCACTGACCGTCTGGCAGCAGGGCATCACTGGCCCCTAACATTCTGAGAGCTACGTCACTACCCCCATCGGATCTGAGCTATGCATTCTCCTTGGATTCATCTTTAGAATTGGAAGGTGAAGAAAATCCACTCCAGCAACATACTTACTTACTCATCAAAACGGCCATCATAACCCTCCATGTTTTATAGAGGATCCAGACATTCCTCACAGGAAAGATATTGGGGGACACAGAGTCTGGGCTCATAGTTCCCTGCCACCAGACTGTTATGGACAAATGCTCATGTGGCCTTGACAGGGACCCTTATTGGCTCAGAGTAACTTCAGCTCCAGGGAGCAACTGCATCCCCAGAGGGCTGTTGCTCCACAGCACTGCATATTCAGGGGTCCCAATAGACTGTCCTAGTTCCTACATGACAGCAAGCAGAGGAAGAAGAGCAAGCATGAAGAGGTGGCACTAATAACCCTTTCCTCATTATCCCTTGATGATCTGTAGTGCCATTCGTGGCCCGACAAATGGACAACTGTAAGTTTCAAATATCTATAAAAAAGAATGGCTGAAGCCCTCCAAATCCCGTTTGAGGAGATGCAAGAGCAGACACATAAATTGGTAGACATACTTCAAGCTTCTTCAGTAGGGAAGATGGCCCCTCCCAGTTAACAAGGCCATCATGGATCCAGCCAGAGCCTTCTGACAGACACCTGCTTTGGCACTACCTACATCTTACAGAGCACATTAAAAACTATCAGGTGCCTCCTAAGGATGGAGAATTTTTTTATATACGGTCTACCTCAACTTCCTTTGTAGTCACTGTGACAAATGAAAAGGAAAAACAATTCAGATCCACACTAAATGAAAAAGACCCAGAGATCAGATTTATTTGGCTGGAAAGCCTATTCCTCAGTAATCCTACATTAGCCAGATCTAACTTCTGCATTTATGAGAGACTGCTTGCTTTTGCAGGCAGCCTCCCCAAAGACACTTGCGAGTACTCTGTTGCTAGTTAGGGCCAGCTTGCAGCCAGAACAAGTGTCCAAGCAGTGCTGGATGCAGAGGATAGGACTACAAGATCAATTATAATGGTGGTTGTCATGTCAGGCATTGTGGCTTCGGAGATTAGGTTTCCTCTTGTGAAGTCCAAATGATGGTGGAGGATTTGCCATTTTCAGAAGCCGAATTTTCATGTCTAAAACTGGCGAGGCCATCCACAGTCTGAGGGACTCATGAGCCACCTTCTGTTCCTTTTGGGATCTATACACTAGCTCCTAAGAGGAGGAAGCAAATGAAACGGTAGTATTCCTCACTGAGACCTATCCAGCTGCACTCTCACCACTAAAGAATCCAGAACCACCCAGGAAATGACAGCATTTCCACAGGAGAAGACAACCACTGCTTGATCAAAAACTTTTTAATCTTTCCAGTCCTAGATGCACTTATTTTAATGGAATAGCCAAGAGATGTCCTACATCCTACTCCAGAAATCGATGACCTCCCCATCATAAATTTGTTAGCTCACTTAGGCATATTTGGTCTCTTATCACCACCAACCAATGGGCCAGGGACACAATAACATATGGCAGGTTTCAGAGTAGCAGCCGTGTTAGCCTGTATTCGCAAAAAGAAAAGGAGTACTTGTGGCACCTTAGAGACTAACAAATGTATTTGAGCATAAGCTTTCATGAGCTACAGCTCACTTCATCGGATGCATTCAGTGGAAAATACAGTGGGGAGATTTATATACACAGAGAACATGAAACAATGGGTGTTACCATACACACGGTAAGGAGAGTGATCACTACAAAAGGTCTCCCCTCCCCCGCACATGCTCTCCTGCTGGTAATAGCTCACCTTACCTGATCACTCTCGTTACAGTGTGTATGGTAACACCCATTGTTTCATGTTCTCTGTGTATATAAATCTCTCCACTGTATTCAGTGAGGAGACAACCCACTCCGAATCCTTCAGATGAGGGAGGTCATTGGAGCCTCAGCAGGGACCAGGTTAACAGGGCTGGGGGCTGATGGCAGCTCTGCTGCAGGTGGAATGGATTACAGTAGGAAGGATGACCAGCAGTGGATGAGTTATTGCTGTGTAGTTTCCAGATTTGTTACTTAAGGCCATGTCTACACTATGAAATTAGGTTGAATTTCTATAATTTGGTTTTGTAGAAAGCATTTTTATACAATTGATTGTGTATGTTCCCACACAAATGCTCTAAGTGCATTTAGTCGGCAGTGTGCGTCCACAGTACTGAGGCAACCATTGACTTCTGGAGCATTGCACTGTGGGTAGCTATCCCACAGTTTCCGCCACCCATTTGAATTCTGGGTAGAAATCCCAATGCCTGATGGGGCAAAAACATTGTCGTGGGTGATTCTGGGTACATATCGTCAAGCCTCCCTTCCCTCCCTCCCTCCAAGCAAAGGCAGACAATCGTTTTGTGCCTTTTTCCTGGGTTACCCGAGCAGACGCCATACCACGGCAAGCATGGAGCCAGCTCAGCTAACCGCCACCGTATGTCTCCTGGGTGCTGGCAGACACGGTACTACATTGCTACATAGCAGCCGCTCATTTCCTTTTGGCAGCAGACAGTGCAGTATGTATGACTGGTAGCCATCATCAACGTACTCCAGGGTGCTCTTTTAACCAACCTCAATGAGGTCAAGGGTGCCTGGGGAAACATGGGAGTGACTCAGCCAGGTCATTACCCTTTTAAGTTTAGTCTCATGGCTATTCAGTCCTGCCGGCAGTCTTACTGCACCATCTTTTAATGAGCAGCCAGGAGTCGACGATGGCCAGCAGTCATACTGCACAATCTGCTGCCAACAAGATCTATAAAGATAGATGAAGTGGATCAAAACAAGAAATAGACCAGATTTGTGTTGTATTCATTTTCTCCTTCCTTCCTCCATCCCTCCGTGAAATCAATGGCCTGCTAAAACCAGGGTTTTGAGTTCTATCCTTGAGGGGGCCATTCTGTTTCTCCTTGATGCAAAGCCACCCCCTTCGTTGATTTTAATTCCCTGTAAGCCATGTTGTCAGTTGCCCCTCCCTCCGTCAGAGCAACGGCAGACAATGGTTTCGCGCCCTTTTCCCTGGATTGCCCGAGCAGACGCCATAGCACAGCAAGCATGGAGCCTGTTCAGCTCACCGCAGCAGTTATGACCATTGTGAACACTTTGCACGCTATCGTGCAGTTTATGCAGAACCAGCACCCGAGAAAGCAGGCAAGGAGACGATGGCAATGCGGTGATGAGGACATGAAAACAGAATTCTTTAAAACCGTGGTCCCCAGCAATTTGGAGATCATGGTGTTACTGGAGCAGGCTCATGCCATGGAACGCTGATTTTGGGCCTAGGAAACAAGCACAGAGTTGTGGGACCGCATAGTGTTGCAGGTTTGGGACAATTCCCAGTGGCTCTGAAACTTTCGCATGCGTAAGGGTACTTTTATGGAACTTTGTGACTTGCTTTCCCCTGCCCTGAAGTGCAAGAATTCCAAGATGAGAGCAGCCCTCGCAGTTCTCAACTGAGTGGCAATAGCCCTGTAGAAGCTTGCAATGCCAGACAGCTACCGGTCAGTTGGTAATCAATTTGGAGTGGGCAAATCTACTGTGGGGGTTGCTGTGATGCAAGTAGCCAACATAATCATTGAGCTGCTGCTATCAAAGTTAGTGACTCTGGGAAACGTGCAGGTCATACTAGATGGCGCTGCTGAAATGGGATTCTCTAACTGTGGTGGGGCTATAGACAGAACGCATATCCCTATCTTGGGACTGGACCACCAGGGCAGCCAGTACATAAACCACAAGGGGTACTTTTAAATGGTGCTGCAAACTCTGGTGGATCACAAGGGTCATTTCACCAACATCCCAACGCGGGATGTCCGGGAAAGGTTCATGACGCTTGCGTCTTCAGGAACTCTGGTCTGTTTAAACAGCTGCATGAAGGGATTTACTTCCCAGACCAGAAAATAACTGTTGGGGATGTTGAAATGCCTATAGTTATCTTTGGGGACCCAGCCTACCCCTTAATGCCATGGCTCATGAAGCCGTACACTTGCACCCTGGACAGTAGCAAGGAGCTGTTCAACTATAGACTGAGCAAGTGCAGAATGGTGATAGAGTGTGCATTTGGACGTTTAAAGGGTCGCTGGCGCAGTTTACTGACTCGGTCAGACCTCAGCGAAACCAATATTCCCATTGTTATTGCTGCTTGCTGTGTGCTCCACAATCTCTGTGAGAGTAAGGGGGAGAAGTTTATGGCGGGGTGGGAGGTTGACACTGAATATGCACAGCCAGACACCAGGGCAGTTAGAAGAGCACATCAGGAAGCGCTGCGAATCAGAGAAGCTTTGAAAACCAGTTTCATAACTGGCCAGGGTACTGTGTAACACTTCTGTTTGTTTCTCCTTGATGAAAACCTGCCCTCTTGATTGCCTCTAAATTCCCTGTAAGCCACCTGCCTCCCCCCCCCCACCCCCCATCAAAGCTTGCTTGCAAAGGAAATAGTCACTATTGTTTCAAAAACATGTATTCTTTATTAATTGATTATAAAAATAGGGAGAACTCACAAGGTAGCCCGGGTGGGATGTGGGAGGAGGATAGGAGGGAAGGAAAAGGCCACTTTAAAACTTCTTGAATGACAGCCTTCTGTTGCTTGGGATGTCCACTAGGGTGGAGTGGTTGGGTACCTGGAGCCCTCCTGCCCCCCCCCCCCCCGTGTTCTTGGGCGTCTGGGTGAGGAGGCTATGGAACTTAGGGAGAAGGAAGGGCGGTTAAAGAGGAGCTGCAGCGACAGTCTGTGATCCTGCTGCCGTTCATGAACCTCCACCAGACGCCGGAGCATGTCGGTTTGATCCCGCAGTAGTCACAGCGTTGCCTCATGCCTCCTCTCATCTTCCTGCCGCCACCTCTCCTCACATTCATCGGCCACTTTCCTGTACTTTTCTATTGTGTCCCTCCACACAGCTCTGTCAGTGCTGGACGACTGCATGAGCTCAGAACGTTTCATCGCATGTGCATTTTTTTTCGCTGCCTTATCTGAGATAGCCTTTGGGACGGAGGAGGCAGGCGTGAAACATTTGCAGCTGCTGGAGGAAAAAAAGGGAGTGAAGTATTTTAAAAGACATTTTACAAAACAATGGCTATACTCTTTCACAGTGAACAACACTATTCACATTACATAGCACGTGTGATTTTGGTACAAGGTCGCGTTTTGCATCTTATATTGAGTGGCTGTGGCTTTGGTGTTAGAGATCACACGTGCAGTGCCGGGCAACAGAATTCGGCTTGCAGGCGGCCATGGTAAGCCATAGTCTTTCGGCTTCTGCAACCTTCATAATGGCAGCGCCCTCCTCTCCCATACCAAGCAAAGCACGTTGAGCTGGCCATTTAGTGTTGTGGTTCTCCTGTTAATGTGCAGCAGCAGAAACCAAACTAACTGCCCCCCCCATCCAATTCTCTGGGATGATCGCTTTACCCCTCCCCCCACCGCGTGGCTGGTATCAGGGAAGATCCCTGCTAGCCAAATGCGAACAGCTCAGCGCCAATGTCCCCCCTTCCCCCCCACCACATGGCTAACTGCGGGGAGGATTTCTTTTCAGGCACAGGCAAACAGTCAAGTCGGAGTGGCCACTTCTGAATGTCCCCTTAATTAAATTCCCCTATTTCAACCAGGTTACCATGAATGATACCACTCTCCTGAGGATAACACAGAGAGATAAAGAACGGCTGTTGCTTGAATGCCAGCAAACACAGGGACCGTACGCTGCCATGGTTTGTTATGCAATGATTCCAGACTACGTGCTGCTGGCTTGCTGTGGAAAAGTGTCCTACCATGGAGGATTGAATAAGGCTGCCCTCCCCAGAAACCTTTTGCAAAGGCTTTGGCAGTACATCCAGGAGAGCTTCAGGGAGATGTCTCTGGAGGATTTCTGCTCCATCCTGAGACACATTAACACACTTTTCCAATAGCTGTACTGGCCACGAATGAATCCCAAGTCGTCAGAGCTACTTAATCATTAAAAAACACTTGTTTTTATAACATGTATTATATTTACAAAGGTACACTCACCAGAGGTCCCTTCTCCGGCGTGGTTGGGTTGGGAGGGTATTTCAGTCAGGGTGAGAAAAAGATCCTGGCTGTCGGGGAGAACCATGTGCTGTGTGCTCTCCTCAAGCTCGTCGTTGTCCTCCTCATCTTCCCGATCTGCAAAATCCTCAGCTATGGTGGAGAGTACCCCATCATCTGAGTCCGCGGAGAGTACCACATCATCGGAGTCCACGGGTGGGTGGGGTGGTGGTGGCAGCCCCCCCTAGAATTGCATGCAGCTCAGCGTAGAAGCGGCATGTCTGGGGCTCTGTCCCCGAACGTCCATTTGATTCGTTGGTTTTCTGGTACGCTTGTCTGAGCTCCTTAAGTTTCACGCGGCACTGTGTTGCGTCCCTGCTGTAGTCTCTGTCCCTTGTGGCTTGGAGATTTTTTGAAAAGTTTTGGCATTTTGTCTTTTGGAATGTAGTTCTGATAGCACGGATTCCTTTCCCCATACAATGATCAGATCCACTACCTCCCATTCGGTCCATTCTGGAGCTCTTTTTCGATTCTGGGACTGCATGGTCATCTGTGCTGATGAGCTCGCCTGGGCAAACAGGAAATGAGATTCAAAAGCTCCCGGCGCTTTTCCTGTACACCTGGCCAGTGCATCAGAGTTCAGAGTGCTGTCCAGAGCAGTCACAATGGTGCACTGTGGGATAGCTCCCGGAGGCCCATACCTTTGAATTGAGTCCACACTAACCCTAATTCGAAACGGCAATGTCGATTTCAGTGCTAATCCCCTCATTGGGGAGGAGTACAGAAATCGGTTTTAAGAGCCCTTTATGTCGAAAAAAATGGCTTCGTTGTGTGGACGGGTGCAGGGTTAGTTTGATGTAACGCTGCTAAATCTGACATAAACTCGCAGTGTAGACCAGGCCTAAGAAAGGTATGATAATGCTCTGCCCAGCGTTCATAGAGAGAAGAGCTCATGATGAAATTGCATGATATGACACATCTGCTGTTAATTTAAGACTTGTGTAATCCACCACATCTGCCCTCATGTCACCCATTGCAGATAAGTTTACCGGGTAAGGGATTTATGGTAAAGGGCGTGTGGTGAGCTTCATGGTCTGCAGAGAAAGTGACAAATAATTATCTTGTCTCAGACCCCACTCAACGTCAGCCCGGGTTTGATTTACTGCAAAGGCAATGGAGATTTCTGAACTAGTTTCATACTGGACATGGATTATGTGCTGCAGCGGAATTTCGGTGGCGTTTTAGAAACAGTCCACTACGTCAATGTGGGCAGCCACAAACCATGACACGCGTTGTTGAGGACGGCAAAATGACACAACTTCCTGGAGGTCTTCATGCCTGGAACATTGTTGATAAGAATGCTGTGACTTGGCTTGACGGGATTGCATGCACCAAATATAATATATATAGAAAAGTGAAGCCTAGTTAAACCACATCCCTGGTGTCTTGTCTTGTCTTGTCTTGTCTGTCTATCTTGGACTTTTTAAAACAGTGGAGTCTAAATTTTTGAATGAACCTTTGCCAGATATCTTTGTCATCACAGGTGCAATGGAAATATGTGAAATCTTTTCTCCAGTATTGTCAGACTGGTTTGATATTTGAGCATTGAAAAACTAATGGAACACAATGGAGTCTGATTCTCCAATGGGATATGATTATCTTGGTTATTAGTTGCTGCCCTAGTTAATTGTCCTCAATTTTCAGTTCATTTAAGAATAAGAAATAAGTATAAGAAAGTAGAGCAATAATACTCGCATAGTATTTTTGTTCCTCCTTTATACTAATTAGAATTTCATATGGAACTTGTTAAACTCAATCCAAGCTGTTTGAAGAATGAAAGCTTGCTGTATGTGTGCATTGTGGTTTTGAACTATATCACTAGGTGGACACAGTGGGCGGTGTCCATGTAGTAACAGAATCTTTACATGCATTAAAGAGAAGCCAGGGAGAGGTATGTCCGAAAGAAATCTATAACATTGCTTTTTCCTAATGAATATGATCACTTGCTTTTAGAGCTCATTGCTATTAGCTCATTGTTCAGCTGGATCGTGTTCATAGTGTGGCACTGCTCTGCTATAATAGAGGACATGAAAATGTGTGCTGTCACCACACAGTAATAGGCTTTGAAATGTGTGTTGTCCTACCGTGACGACACAGTTGCAAAGCCACTGGCAGTTCAGTTGATGAAAGATCCCTCACTTTTTTGTTTTTATTCATTCTTTGAGTCCTTGTGTAGTAACTTGAAGTCAATAGAGTTCTACTTGATATATTCCGTAATTAAATGAAGAATATTCCATGGATAATAGAGTAAGTGAAAGTAGGCCACCAAATTGTGAAACTATTGTCACATATTTGTCCATTATTTATAACTAGTACTATCCAATTTGTGAACACTAAAAAGATAAATTAGGCATTCAGCCTGTGGAATTTTGATACAAGTTTTTGGATATGTAAAAACGTTGATTTTTAAAATTTTCTTCAAATTTTCAAAGTACATTTATGGGAGCTAATTGTGTGCTCTGGACATGTATCCTACACATTAAAAATTACATCATAAACATAAAGAACTGTCCATAAATATATCCATATCAACCCACACCCCTCTTATTGACCTTTAAAAAAGGGGGGAAAGGATTGTCTTCGTGGCAATGACAGTACAAAGATGCAGGTTCTGTGTTCTAGTTCTGTGCTTTGGCTTATTGGTCATCTTGTTTCTAGGTATTTTTAAAAGCACTTTCCTGAAAAATTCATATACCTTGCTGAGGAAATGATATTTCTCATCCATGTTTACAGAAATAGATTTTGGAATCCATTTGAAGGCAATATCTTCAAAGGGACACATTATTTTAAGCTGTTTAAAATTTTCAGAACTATACAGCCCTCATAACTGCCAGCCACCAGAGTTGTCCTTTTTATAACTAAATAATTTGCATTACCTTGGGGTTTTTATTTGAATAATTCCTTAAATACAGGGGAGCTTTTTTGCTCAAAACATCATATTTTCTTTAACAGGGCACCTTAGGTTTTAAAAGCAGCTGACTATTGTTTGACTGGACCCTTTTAATCTGTGTATGAGGAATCCAAACTGAATGATATGGAGCTGTGAAAATCCAGTTAGTGTGAGCTGTAATCTCTTTACTGGCTTTAAGTAGTTAGAGTAGCATTCAGACACCCTGCAGATACTGAACTGCAGAGATACAGTAATCACCTAAACATGTAGCCAGTGTTTTGCTGTCATGGATCTAAAGCAGAAGAGTCCCTAATAATCATTTTATTTTTTTTTTAAATTGACCTTTCTGTCATAAAATGAAATTGAATGCAACATTAATATATTAAACTCTATGTATTTCACAAATAGGCTACCCAGGGTCTATGGATAAAAGTGTTTTCTGGAACCTTGATATTACCTACTGTGGACATTGTAAAGTATCTAATTCCTTTGATTACAGAAGGGAGGGGGAAACATTTTCTTTGTATAAAAAAATATAATCAGTAATCTTAGAATTTTCTACTGCTATTTGAGACTCTAAATGAATACAAAAAACTGTTAAAGGTTGAAAAAATTTAGACATTTGAATCAGAACAAAAGGGAAGATACAAACTTTTTCCTTGACTATAAAAGAAACTGGATCCATTAATACAGCTTATTGAATTTGTGTAGGAAAATATTCTGTAATAACTTTGTCAAATGATGCTGTGTTTACAGATCATCTTAGGAAAAGATAAATCCATCTTCTTACATTTTGCACTATAGCTGATGAGAAATATACTGAAGCTTTCTAGCATAGCAGTGCAAAGTTTCTAATATTACTGCACCAGAGCTTAATACCCTTAATGATCAGAACTCTGACCATGTTTATACCAACTATGTAGATATACTTTTGAAAGTCTCTCTCATACACTCTATCTTTCTCATATGCCCTGAATCTCACATAATGTGTTTAATAGTTCAGCTCTAAATTCCAATTTTTAAATAGAACTTGTTATATCTTAAGGGCCAAGTCCTGGACCTCTGCACAAAGCCCTGTAAACAGGCATTCTATAGTGATACCTATGAAGACTTAAGGAGAAATAGAATCATCCCCCCCATCACGACTTTATGCCTTTCACTTGTTCCAGTAATCCAGCTAATGGACTGTAACAGTGGCTGCTGCCCTTGAACCTCCCCTGTGCATGATGTTCTGGCTGGTATGGTCCTGGATTCACTGGCTAAGTTTCTGTTCCATCCCCACGAACTTTTGAGCTGTTCAGAGAGCGCTACAGTAGACCACTACTTAATGGTAGTCTGTGAATTCAGAGTCTAATGCATGTCTTTTCTTTTGTCTTGCTTCCAATTCGTAACACTACAGGTGTTGCGGCATTTTGAACCTAACACAGTTCTTTTGGTACTGGGAGGATTTTCCCCATACTTATGCAGACATCGAAAAAGAGATGTACATCTGTAGGTTAAATTTATCTAATCCTAAAACTTTGCAGGATTTTAAGCCAAGTCTATATATTGCCTGGAGATTATGGTTTATTGGTTTAAACATCAGGTTTGAGATACCTACAGTACTTAGACTCAAAGATGTAAATTCTGATAAGGACATCCTTGATCTTCTGAACTTATCCAGACACTTATTCCTCCTAACCTGCAGAAAAATCAGATCGCTCAAATGTTTGCTTACATTGTACACTCATACAGAAGGTCTACTCCCTGAACTTCTATTTTTTGTGTCTGCTGCTAGAGGAGGGGGGGCCTTTGAAGGCAGGTTACTAAAAGAGGGAGTAATCCTTGTAGACCTAGAAATGCCTTTGCTGTTCTTTTTTTGTGCAGCTACCTGAACGCTTGAAGTTAGCACTAACAACCCATGGGCCCTCAGTACCACATGATGCTTTCTGCAGGCATTCAGCATGGCTGATACCAGCAAGTTTCAAGATCCTTGGCTTGTTGGTATTCCTTCTGACAGGTCCCAGGATTGGTAGAACTTTCTGCCTCAATTGCAGGAGTGACTCAGACACTGATGAGGCCAGGAGAGAGTGGGTTTTCCATCAGGGAGAGACAGCATGATAAGAAGGCTGCCCACTGAGTACTCAGACACTCCCTGTGACCAGAAGCCTTCTGCTTTGGGCACATGTCCAGCCTCTTGCAGCCCCTTTCTCACGAAGGCAGCCTTTGCTCTCTGGCAAGGTGGGAAGAGGAGGAGAGAAGATGCAGCCCTTACCCTCTCTCCTCCATGCACCCATTCACAATCAGGGCACAACTCTGACCCAGCCAGCAACTACCAGAGGAATGGAGTCTTGCAGTCTAGCGTCCTAGTCTGAAGCTGCACAGTCTCTCTCAACACAGTTGATGCACAGAATTCTTTGCCTGCCCCACATGTTGCTGCAGAGACCCACCCCACTGTTTCATTTTGGGCTCTTTCCCTTCCAACACGTAGATTCGGATACTCAAGAAATAAATTATCCCTGGAATAGCAAAATTAATTCTGCCAGTCAATGGACTCTCAATGGGAAAACTGAAGGGATATCTGGAAACGGTCCTTGGAGTGCTTTTGAGCTATTCAACTGCAAAAAATCAATTTATGCATTGAAAGGATCATTTATTTAACTGCAAAATCTTAGTAGATCCCTGGAGCCCAGGAACAAGAACTGATTTAAATGACTCCCAGAGCCTATTCAGATCAGCTAGAAGATCCCAGTGACTGCTGTAACTATGGGTAGTGGATCAATCCTTCAAAGTCTAGATGGTTACCCTTTTCTTCAAAGGTAGGTGTTGATCTTTGTAGAGGATTTAGAGAAGAGGCAGAAAGCTTGGTCCACATATAAGCACCGGATCCATCCTGAGACAGCCTCTTTATCCACAATTTAACTGGTACAAATTCAGGTAATTTCATGCTTCCTACCCAGATAAAAGTCCAGAACCAGTTCAGGAAGTAAGGAGGTTTCACAAACATTTTAATTCCTTTCGTTTGCCAAAGGAAGAAACAAGCCCCACAAATCCATCAAGTTTTACACTGTTAATCCAAATGTACAAGAGCCCAGGTGCAAAGCATTGTCTCAGGAATACTGATGAATTTCCTACTCATAATAGCCCAGATGAAGTCCAACTAATTAGTCCTGGACACAAAAACATACAGAAATGCGATTAACTTAGTACAAAACTTAAACAAGTAGATTTAACAGTCTTCTGAGAATTTAGGTTCCAGCCCAGAACCGGAAGGTCAGAGAGACAGGGATATTTACTATTGACTTCACTTTCCCTAAAATGACGGGTGGACTGCAGCTAGTATTCAGTTTTTAAAAGGGTAAGTTATTTTCTTAGAATCTGGAGTTGCAGGATGAAGTCCCTAAAATCCATTAGGCAAGAGGTGAGGGACAGTGAATGTCTTTGTTCCCAGGATCTTCAAGATGTATGTTTACATGTTCCAATTCTCCAGTCCCAACAGACATTCCTTCAGTTTGCTGTTGTGGGGTGGTGCTTCCCCATTCCAGGCTCCCCCATCTGGACTGGCAGTAGCACCAAGAACATTTACTAAGAGGGAGAAGGCAGTGGGGGTTGTGCTATGATAAAAAGTCATGTACCTGGACAGCTAGCTGAGTAGAGCCATATTGATTATAGCAACCCAGTCAATACTGGTGGAGGAATAGTAAATCAACGATGAGTGTTAAACATGGGTGTGTGTGTGGGGGAATTCCTTTAACTTTTTTCAGGTGCTAACATACCAGAGAGGATGATTTTACCCTGAAATAAATGGAGTATTTTTGTTTGTTTTTGCACAAGACAGAATGACCTGATTAAAGAACCAGGTGATAAAAGCAAGATGTGGACTTACTTTCAAACTTACCTTGGCTCAATCAAAAGATGATGCCCTGGGCCCATTTCCACATGTATCGTTTTCTCCTGTAGTGGTAGAAAGTGAGTGAAGACACTCAGGACAGTTTCTCTGTCTGAGACCTTGCAAATGCTATTGTGGAAGTAAAGTGTGGAAGAGAAAAAACCTTTCTTTGTTTCCAGCACAGCTATGGTAAATGACCTTAAAAAAAAAAAAATCTGTGCTGCAGTCACTGATTGTGCATGAACCTTCGGTCACCAATGCAGTAGTAGCTGTCTCCTCTCTTGATTGATTTGTGGCGAGACATTAGTAAACCAAGGTGAGCTGTGAGGATGAAGATGGACAGAAGAAGGCATTTGTTGCCATTGTATCTTTAGTGGAGGACTAAAGATTATTATACAGTCGTTCCAAACTATCCATATGCTGGTCTGTCAGAAGAGCAATCTTATCTTTCAAAGCCACCTGGAAACTAGTAATCAATCTCCAAGGCCAAACCATCAAAAACAGGTCTGTTACCTTGTGGAATAGGTGCACACCAACATCAAATGAAGGAAACAATGCTTGGTCCATGACTGACATATTTAAAATCATTAGTAAAGGGTTTAAAATGTGATCTGCAAATGAAAAATCAGCATTGGTATAATGTGTTGAATGTTCCAAATTCCAGCGTGTTAACTTTAAAATACACTTTTCCTCCAAACCCATCATTTCCCTCCCCTCCCCTTTTCCAGGTCTTGAAATCCAGTTTGCCGTGATTGCTGGCTTTCGCTAATTATTGCATCCCAGCACTGACTCTTCTGGTGACTTTCCCTTTCAGCATCAACTCCAGTTTCAGGTGCTCTTCAGCATGGGTGTAGCATGTTGTTCAAAGAAAGCACAAAAGAATGTGGTTAATATGGAATTCTGTACTCTTCTGCCCATCCCCATTCTTACAGATCTGCAGAAGTAACCTTTAACTTTTGATGATGTTGAATGTCCCGCTTGCTCTGTTTTTGTTTGGGGGCATTCAGAGCAGCAAAATAACACACTCCCAGAATTGCTATCAGTGTGTTCTAAGGAAATTAGAAAATGGCTTTGAATTTCATGGTCTTTGATTTATATCATATTTTGGACACTGAGACCTATTCAGTGGCTTAGTGAAAGTGACGTGGCATGCTCTGGTGTACAAAACCTTGCAGATGCTGGGAGCATTTTGTATTCTTCTCAAGTTGCATGCTCCAGCCTACATTGAAGCATTACTGACTGAACTTGGATGAAGGCATTACCTTACATGATCAGTTAACATCACTAGCAAAAATAACATTTTATATCTCCACTTTGCTAGAACACTGTACCACTTCTTTTCGGATGAGAATCTGGCTACTGTGTTCTATTATTGTGAGTTTCCTCATGTTACAGTCCAATACCCTACAAAAACAGTTTTTTAAAAGCCTCCATTAAGATGTGTTTGTATCCTTGTGACTTACTGCATTTAGAAGTGACAGACATACATTGTTGTGTTTATTCTGATATAAGCTGAGGAAGTAAAACAGTTTTCCTCATGGTGTAGAAAGAAAAAACTTCTCTCTGGACAGAGATTTTTTTTGCCAAGTTTAAGTGAGAAGTGAATGTATAATTATGACCTTCCTAACTAATGTGGCATTACTGGGTACATATCGAACAGTATTTTATATATAATACAAAATGTAATGCTCGTTTAGGAATATTTTACACTTGTCATTGATTTAGCCAGCATAAGTTCTTAGTTTTTTCCTTCACTTTGATGTGAAATTCTGCCAAGAAATTCTGACTGCTGACATCAAGAGGCTAGAATTTAAAATGTGTGACTATCAAGGCATAATCCAGTGTCATTTTTTTAGATCATTAAAGATGTCTGTTTCTTAATTACAAATATTACAGAAGCTACATTATAACAGAAGATCTGTAGTAAGCCTTGAATCATATCTAAAGTCCTGAGCGAAATAACAAAGAATTTGGAAAACAGTAAAGCAGCAAAATAATAACTGAAGTAAATGACTGAAGTAAAAGACAGTTGAAAAGAGATTATTGTTCACCCTTAGGCTAAAATGTCATTTGTGGTTACCTTTTTTAAAAGACTGAGTTCTTTCACCTATGGTTTAAGTGTATACAACTGGAAATGTAATGAAAAAATTTGACTTTTTAATTCAGTTTGAGTTTTTTTAATAATTGGTATGCATTTTGTCAAAACCTTAAAATACTTTTTATATGTGTATAAAGTACCAGTTATTATCCAAAAAAAATCGAGTTGGTGTTTACTTTTCAAAGGAATCAAGCAGTTTTTGAAAGTATTAGGATAGAAGTTTGTTTATTGCACAGAGGCAACACAGTTACAGTTGTATATTTTCTGTTAATGGAAATTCTATATAACAGGTGTAGGTGGTATTGTTCAAATGAAAACAAGCGGGTAATCCAGGTTTATTTGGCTTATGTAAAAGATATATATCCATTTTCCCCCCAAAATTCTAACATGCAAAATTAGATTTTATATTTGAAATTGAATAAAATGCCCTTATCATAAAAAGTAAGAAGACTGTATGCAGTATTCATGAAAATACTTAATTGACTTCAAGGCATCATGAAAGCTTTATTTTTTTCTTGGATTATTTTTCCCCTCTAATTGGTTTAGAACAAAACTCTTTTCATCGAACTTGCATTTCACGTACTAAATATTTTCCTACCTGCATAATTTTTGTCTGTTTTATTATAGCAAAAATCCTTTCACTTCACCTAATTTGACCTAAATTTGGTCTCTGGCTAAAATAACAGATACCTTGATTACAAAATTTAAGTTTTCTTAATTGCAAGAGACTGTTGTATCTCCATAATAGTGAAATTTCAGTATTAATTATTTTACTTAGTGTTAGGCATGTCTCTACCATTCGCTCCTAGAAACCTTTTTAGCTCTAGTAATGAGTATTGAATCAACGGCCTCAGTATTTTACAATTATTTGTAGAAGGGGACAATGTGCTTTGAACATTACATACAGAATAGAGGGGGGTGAACCTTAAGTAGAGTAAAGAGCTATGAAATAGCAGACTGTGAAGTTAAAGAAAACAGTGGTGGTATACAACAAGCTGGAAGGGACTCGTGGGTCTCATGTAAGTTTCTTGTTAACAGAAATGGCATTTTAGGGGCGATTGTCACATTTAAGAGTTTTTAATAAGTCAGTTTCTAGCCCTTTTCTTTATGAAGACAGCCTTGAAAACAAAAAGACTTAAATGAATGCAAAGCAATGGGTAGCAGTGGAATGAATGTACAGCATGGCTCTGCTTCTGCAAGGGGAGACTGGTACTAAAGATGCTGAAGTTTCAAACACACACACTATAAAATGAGTCAGTTAAGTTTGATGTGTATCCGAAAGAATCGTATTAATAACCCTCCCCAATATCCGTTGAATTTTTCTCTCTTCATAATAGCGAACAGGATTAATTTGGGGCAGGGAATTGCTAGATGGTAGCACCCAAAATATTAAGGCTGGCTTTGTTTGTTAAAGCTGTTCTCCTTCTCTGTCTGTGACTGAGCCCAGTTGCTTCTCTCTCAAGCATTTGTAGCAGTCGCCACACCATGGCAAGCTGAGCTCCCTTTATGTGCTTTATGAGCTGAGCTCCCTCAATGCCTGCTGGAAGACATGGGAGATGCACCTCATAGTCTGTAGACTCCTCTATTACCACTACTGCAGTTGCAGATGCAGCAGCACATGAGGATGAGGAACATAGGTAGAGCAAAGCTGCTGCAGCTGCACAGAGAACCCTATAGCCCAGCTGTTGCCTGCCTGCTGAGGCACAGTCTGAAGATTTGAAGAGCATAAAGGCCCATATTCTCAACACCTGGTACCCCTTATCAGCAGGGAAAGAGTATGGAATTGGTAGATTTTGGTGTGTGGGTTAGTAGCTAAGTATTTTACCCATGGAGTATCACATAGAGAACATTTTTGAGGAAGCCTCTGGTTAAAATTTTAACACATCACAGGTACAGTTTTATTTGAAAAATATCTTTAAAGGTATTTGCGCATAATAGTGATATAAACAACCACACAAAAACTTTGTTCAGCTTAGTGAGAGTTAAGGTTGTATTAGGACACACCAGCTTAAATCATGAAAAGTGAAGAAATTAGTTTAGCGAAAAGTTTCCTATATTTCTTGCTGCTTTTACATTGCATATAGCACTGTGGATAATACACTCCGTAAGACTTTCATTTCCATAATAAAGAAAAGATAACAAAAGCACACTGAATCTGAAAGTCATGTGGCTGAGTAACTACCATGTTTGAGACCTGGATTCTATTCCTGACTCTTCCTCCGCTGATCTTGTGTAACGTCTCTGTTAAATTATTTGTAAAATGAGTTGGTAGGTCATACTTGCCTTGCAGAGTTGGAGGTCATGGCCTTGATTCAATAATAAGGGTGGTGAGGTGCATGGGAATTTGTGAAAGTTGGTAGAGGGGAGATTTGAACTGATGTTTGAGTTTTTGCCCTGAGCGGCTATGTTACATCATCGCTGATAAATACAGTGTGTTTGGTTAGAGCACATTTTTTCAGTGATAAAGAAAAAGTTATAAATTATGGCACACATGAGCACCACCTGTGTATAACTGATATTGTATAGTCAGCAGGGAGAAACGTGGTGCAAAGCAAAGATTCCATAGTGCTTTAGATTTTTTGCAAAGGGTGTCTGACAAGAAGGTGAGACAATCCAGTGAAAAACTTCAAAAAAGGGGGGTCATTTTGGAACTCTTATTCTTTCCATATCAATCCAATTTTCATCAAACCATCATGAAAAATTCAAATAGTACACAGATTGCTTTTGGTGCTTTGTTTTCTGCAGTGTTAATGAGATTTTTATAAAGTTTTAAAGCTCCTGTTGAACTGAATCTCTGACTCAACCTTAACTATACAGTTGCAACCAACAACTCTATAATTGCTGCAGATAGAATTGTCGGATAACTTAAAAGGCTGATCACGGAACTACTGTATTATAGCCTGACTGCTGTTTTTCATTTTGATTACCTCAATTGGTTCATTTTGTGAGCATTATAACTTTGAATCAGTGAACATTTAACTACGTTTAGGGATTTTTTTTCCACTGGGAGTTGATCCTGAGACATATGGGAAAGAACCAGAGGGTTTGACTGTAGATATTCATTTCTTGTTTTCTCCAGTCTCTACACTAGGTACACATTATCAGCACTGTTCCCCATTATCAGGTGGAGAATGCTTCTGTGGTTGGTGCTCTTTGAGTTCAAACAGGATGAAAGGAGCGCCTATCATTATTCTATGCCCCTCCTGGACTTTTTAAAGACAAAAACATTTCCCCTTCAGAGAAATGCACAAAAACAATAGTACTTGGCGCTTCACATTTTTGTCTTTTGAAAATGTAAACTACACCTCATGAGAAAAGTATTACACCCATTTTTCAGATTTGAGACATGAGAGACAAACATTGTGACCTACCTAAGGCCATACATCATTTCAGGTGCATTATTAGAGCTCGGTGTTTATAGAGCTCCTGCACACATGCTCAGATCACTAAACAATACTGCGTCAAGTTGGCCATCTTCTGGGATTGCAGTATACACACAAACATTCTTCTTAAAATTGCCAACTATGGAAACTTATGGATGTGAATAAAAATGGTTAAAAGACTTTAGTTTCCCCAGTGAATGACTATAGAATTAATGTTGTTTGCAACACAACACAAATGAGGCTAACCGCTTATTCACGCTTGTTTAACTTCAAGCTGTGGGCTAGCTTCAACTCAGGATAGCAAGGAGTAGAAAGTGCATTGCTGCTTCCTGTTTCCCTAGTAGGAGGATGAAAGTGAGTTTAGCAGCTTGGGGAGAAGAAGGAAACAGTGTGAATATTGCCTCTTCTTATCCATGTTTTGCCACTGCTGTGGGAAGCGCAACAGTAGCTGAGTGCAGGAAGGGGCAGGAAAAAAAGAGAACATATTCACTGTAAAGTTTAAAAAAAAATAGCAAATATTTTCATTTTGAACAAATAAGGGTCTGACTCAAGTGGACTTTTAGACCATTCTGTTTAACATTTGACATAGTTGAAAAAAAAATTATGAGAAAGGGACTGTTTGAATTGTAGTAGTTTTGAGTAAACTGCTTTTTTCTGAGAGCGTAAAGCACTGCAATTTAAGGGTTTTATTTACTCAGAAGATGGTATCTTGATAGATATAGATGCTAACTTTGGCTGGGATTTTCAAAAGCACCCAAGTGACTTTTGGGCACTACTGAAAATTTTGCCCCTAATAATCTCCTAAGCATTCATGTTTTACTTATGATTCAGATAAATGATCATCCTAATCCAGGGTTGGTGCAGATTGGTATAGAAAGAATACTGTAGGAAAACACTCCTTTTTAACTGTAAAAGCATGTAAAAGAATACTCATGTACAGGTTGAGTACATTCATATATGAATTATATATAGAGAAAAATATGCGTTTGGTTTTGTTTGCAGTCACTGTGTAAAGTAATTGGAATAGAAATCTTATGAATATATGATCTACTTTATCATAGCAGTTTCATATACCACATTCCTGCCAGGGAAAATATTCATTTTATATAAGCAACATCATGATTTTCCTTTTCTTGGTCTGCCTTTAGACTGATACTGTGTTTATGTAACACAATAGAAATAGTCTAATGTGTTTATACTTTTATATCTTCTTAGCTCAAATATTGGATACAATTAGATGTAAAACTGTTATAACTTTAAATATTTGCACTGAAGCTTGAATTCTTGTAAATGAAATGTGATTTACATTTCTGCAATAGATGTTTTTTGTCTTCTAAGGTTAGCTGTGTAATTCTATTGGGACTGTTCATAAGTTTGATTTTTTTAAAGAGATATTGATATAAACTATTCAATGTTAAATCTTAAATTGCAAAGAAACAATGGAGGCTATTAAAAACATGGTGTTCTTGATCTGACAGAGAAGATCATTTCCTGATATTTCTCTTTGTGAGAACCAATTTGAATTAGACATAATTCCCTAACATCACCTTGAATTTCCATCTGTGTAAGCCTGATGTTCTTAAGCATTTTGCATTTACCTAATGCTCTGGGCTGTTTTCACTTAGCAAGTATGGAAAACTGTGACTATCTTAAAACTGTAGATATGAATAACAATTGTTTGCTGATCTTACCCTCTATCTCCCTGGGTAACCTGCAGTCTGCAAAGGCTGAATAAGTGGCAGATAGCTTTTGTCATCCCTTATCCGAGCTGTACACTTGTAAGGAAGAGCAGGGATAATCGCCTAAATCTAATTAGGGGTTAAAAGAGGCCATGACTGTGATGTGGCATTGAGACACCTTACTGTATCAATCCTGTTTGCATTAGAAAAATAAGGTTGTCATATTGATTATTCAAATTAGCTTGTATTGGCCATGGCTCAATGGTTTGTATTGCAGCTGAAGCAATTGAAGGTCCCAGCTTTTCAGAGAAGACCTATGCTTCTAGCATATATTATGTGGTGTCTTGTTTGCTAAATTAGGGTTTAAAAACTAAGAGTGGGAGAGTTTTCATTAAAATTAAGGGTTTTAGTGACCATCAGAAAGTGAAGTTGAGCTTTTATGTGAGACTTTTTGTTGTTGCAGAAAACCTTTATCAAATGAAGGCCAGCTAAATTGTTTTAGATCTTTGGTTGAAGAAATCAGTGTTGGAGTTAATAGAACTTAAAAAATTCTATTTGTGCACTAATTGATGTTTAGCTAAAAGTCAAATGGGACTAAAAAGAGCAAAACAATTTAATTCAGATCAATTCCAAATTCAAGAGACAATGAATTCACTTGTTTATGACTTTCAAGCCAATTCAAAAAATCTTCCTGTTACTGGGATATTTTACCATTTTCAAAATATTTTTTAATATTGGGAGAGTTTCGTGTCATTCAACAGCAACACCTGCTGACATCCTGACATGGTATTAATGCTCTAGAGAAACAGCATTAATTTCAAAAAAAAAAAAGAGTACTTGTGGCACCTTAGAGACTAACAAATTTATTAGAGCATAAGCTTTCGTGAGCTACAGCTCACTGTAGCTCACGAAAGCTTATGCTCTAATAAATTTGTTAGTCTCTAAGGTGCCACAAGTACTCCTTTTCTTTTTGCGAATACAGACTAACACGGCTGCTACTCTGAAACCTAGCATTAATTTCAGTCCTTGTAGTAAGGACAACTTTGGTGATGATAGGAGACCTCTATATGGGAGGGGCAAATCTTTATGAAGATTCTAGTTTGGCATGATCTGTACCACTTTCAGTCTTTCCCTCATAGTCTGAAAGGGCTTCCATCTTGTGTGAGTGTTGAGTGTGGCTGTTTGCACTAGGCATTGGTGGTGGTGTGGGGGTAAAGATACCTAGTGCTGGGCCAAGAATTATAATGTTTCACTGAAATATTTTTCCTGTGTTGACCTAGTTTCTTTAGTTTATCTGTGCAACTGTTCTCAACATTGCAGGATTATCTGGCTGAGTGCTAACTTTGTGGAGGGAGAGTTCATATCCAGCCTGCTGCCTGAAGGCCTGGAGAAGGATCTTGAGATCTTTCCTCTTCCCCAGCTTTATAGCTGCTCAAGTAGGAAGTCCATTGTGCTGAATGGAGGCCTTCAGCCTTTCTCTGTTCTTGAAGGGCAATCAGTTGATGAAGCTATTTTCTTTAGTTGCACTACTGAACTGGCAGTGCTGTTGGGCTGTAAATGCTCTCCATCCCCTCCCTGCAAAGTGGTGCCTACTCTTCTGTGTCTTACTGGTACTGAATGGCTCCCTCTGGCCCTGGAATGGGTAACATTTATGCAGTGCTAAGTGGAAAGCTGTGGAGAACTGTCTGGGTGGGGAGGCAGAAGAATCTTGGTCATGTAGGTGGGGAAAAATGTTTCTAGGGAAAGGGCCTGTTGTCATGGACATGGGTAGGAGACGAAGGGAAGAGGGAATGTGAAGAAATAGGCAACAAGGGAGGAGGTGAGTAATGCTTGTTATTCCTCACCATCTTCCCAAATGTTGTTTAGGATGTGCTTGTCATCAGCCCGTGAAAAAATGTTAAGCCTTGATAGGACCTTAATTTGAACAGTATCATGTGTCTCATTCTTTCAATATTTGAATATCACTGAATTATTTTTAATTGCCTTAGTTTTTATCTGAGAAACAAGGTGGGTGAGGTAATATCTTTTATCAGACCAACTTTTGTTGGTAAAAGAGACAAGCTTTCGAGCCACATTGAGATCATCTTCAGGTCTGGGAAAGGTACTCTAAGCTTTTTATATTACTTGGTTATTTTGTTTGAACTTTTGGATTCTGACTTGTCTAATAATTTTAAAACTTGAAAAATATTGTGCACAAGTCTCATGGCTCTGATGTTTTGCTTGACCAGACAGTGAAATTAGGTGGTTTATCCTGGTACTTCATTACAATTTTGTTTAAGAGGCCATTCAATACCGACCATTGTTTTTAAAAAAAAAAAAAAAAAAAAAATGTCTTCAGTTGCTTGGAAATACTCCAACTGAATTTTTGTCCTCTTGGCACTTCATTTCAAGACATAGCAACTTGGTGTATCATGATTGTGATTTTCAGCCAAACCTGGAAATCTAGGAAATGAGCCAAAATCCCATTAAGCTCAGCGGTATCAACAGGCTATTTCTAAAGGCAGTAGGCTGGCCTATTCATTTATTGTGTACTCTGAATTTTTATGTTGTAGTGACATTTGTGGAAGACTTCAGTTTAAACAGTTTCATTGGAAAGCTAGCATAGATTGAAAATATATAGACCACATCGTGCTTAATTGGTAATGAACGAGGTGCTGGGGCTCGAGCAATTCTTTTACTTTCATAACTGATGCAGCAAGCCCTGAGGTGCTGGGACCATGAACTGCCAAGCCTAGAGGTGCTGGGGCTCAGCCCGGCAAGCTCTGGCACAAATTAATCACTGACACCACCAATCATATGCTCATTGCTGAGATGTAATATTTACTTTTTTTCCACATTTTCAATTAGAAAACATACCATTGCACTGAAAGGAAGGAGTGATCTTTGTGACTTTAAAATCTACCATAGATATTCCTAATAGGCCTTAGGATAAGTCTACACTGCAATTAGACACCCGTGGCTGGCCCATGCAAGCTGACTTGGGCTTGCGGTGTTCAGGTTGTGCAGCTGTTTAATTGTGGTGTAGAGGCTTGGGCTTGGGCTGCAACCCAAGCTCTGGGACCCTCCCACCTCACATGGTCCTAGATCCCAGGCTTCTGCCTGAGCCCGAACATCTCTACACTGCAATGAAATAGCCTCTTACCCTGAGCCCTGCAAGCATGAGTCAGCTGGCATAGGCTAGCCGCAGATTTTTAACTGCAGTGTAGACGAACCCTAAGTGTCTAAACTCTGAGTAGGAGATGAAACTCGGGGGATCTAGATTTTATTCCTGGTCTGAACACACAGTTCATGTTACCTTACACAAGTGACTTGACCTCTTTATGAATCAGTTATCTATCTGTAAAATAGGAATAATACTTACCTGCCTCACAGGGGCATTTTGAAGATTAATTTACTAATATTTATTAATTAGCTTAAGACAGTGGTTCTCAACCAGGGGTATGGGAACCCCTGGGGGTACAAAGAGGTCTTCCAAAGGATATATCAACTCATCTAGATATTAGCCTAGTTTTACAACATGCTACGTAAAAAGCACTAGCAAAGTCAGTACAAACTAAAATTTCATATAAACGATGACTTGTTTATACTGCTCTATGCACTATACACTGAAATGTAAGGACAATATTTATATACCCATTGATTTATTTTATAATTACATGGTAGAAATGAGAAAGCAAGCAATTTTTCAGTAATAGTATGCTGTTTCACCTTTGTATCTTTGTCTGCTTTTGTAAGGAAGTAGTTTTTAAGTGAGGTGAAACTTGGAGGTATGCATGACGCATCAGACTTCTGAAAAGGGTATAGTAGTCAGGAAAGGTTAAGAGCCTCTGGTTTAAGAGTCGTTGATAGTACATGAGATTACAAAAGTGATCAGCATTTTGTGGGTGGTAATCCAATTATCTTTTGCACTTATATTGGTCCTTTTGCAATGCAATTTAAAGTATGAGAACGTTCACTTGAGATCTTTTATATTTATCAAATATTGCAAGGAGCTTTCAGAATAGAGCATGATGCTAATGATTTCTGCGACAACTCGGCACAATTGGGTAAAGTTTGGACACTATTTTTGGTTAAGGTCCTTTTTTTGTTGCTTCATTTCAGAACTTTAATGCTGTAATATGTTTTGTTTGTTGGTTAAATGTTATTTTAAAAGGGGGAAAATAAAATAAAAGTGAATAAAGTCTGAACAAATAAGGAAAAATACCACATATTACTAAGAGTAATAGTGGCCCTTCCATAAAAGTGAGAGGTCCCTAGCATCTGAAAGTGGAAATTTTACAGAAATTATGATATACTATGTTTTCTGTGTGGCTTGTGCCTTCTGGATTATGTCTGGTATTTCATAAAATGAGATAGTCGCTGTAGACTCCACTCTGAAAATTTAAGGCTAAGACTTAGCTATCAAAGGGAATAATTGCTTTTTTTTTTAAAGGTTACTCACAACTAATGAGTTGCCCACCATGCTGATACATCATTTTATTTCCCTACAGTGAAAGAAGAGCATATAGAAAAGTGTCCCCATACCATTTATTTTATCGGTAGCCTGTGATAAATATCCACTTAGCGGAAAGAGACACTTTGCTAGTGGAGTTACCAAATTCATCCCTAACGCCAAAAGAGGCAAAGTCAGGGCGGAAAGACAGAAGGAAGGAAGGAAAGAAAGAATCAGGCATACAGTGCAAGGACTCTGAGGAAGGACTAGAGAGCCAGTCTTCTTAACTGCTTGTTGGACAGTAAATTGATGGAGTGTCCATGTTTGTTCTTGTAGATCTGTGGATTGTCTTCTGATACTATTGACCAAAAGACCGTATTGATCCAGGAGCAGACTCTGGCTGGGGCAGGTGGAATTGCACTTTGGTGGCATTATACTCTCCCATCTGAGAGAACCGAGAGGGTTGTAGTTTGTGCTTGGTCATCATCTGCCTCTGTTACACCACCCTCCCTTTTCAATAGGTATGTGAGGCCTTAAATGAAGACCGTGAAGAGGTATGGGCTAAGGTAACTTCAGTATACAGCTGAAGATCTACAAGAAGTATACTACATAACCTCTGCGCTGGCTTCCAGTCCATTTTCAGATGCAGTATAAAGTGTTGGTTTTAATCTATAAAGTCCAAATTGGTTAAGATCCAGATTTCCTCAGAAACTATTTTTATGGTACCCTGTTTTTTTCAGGAATCTCTTGGCATCATCACAGCAAAAATATCTTTGAAAAAGCTTGGCTGTAGATAGAAATACTATTCTATGAGTTTTTTGCTTCTTCTCTTGATTTTGGTCCACTTGGTAAAACAGTAGTGTGAGATGCTAATTGTTTTCATTACACTGAAGGAATGCCAAAGTTTAACAGTAAAAGTGTTCAAGATTTTTGTTTTTTTAAGGCCTCAGACAGTTGCTTTTGGGCAGCCTCCTCCATCTTGTGAATTGCCTCCTTGCCAACTCTCTCTTCTGTTGTCCACCAGAGACCTTGAACATGAAGCTTTGGAAATAAAAAACAGTACATCCTTTTCTACTTAGGACTCGTCTACTCTACAGGTTATGTTGGTATAACTTACGTCACTCGGGGTGTGAATAAGTCACTCCCGGGTGACGCAAGTTACACTGTCCTAAGTACCAATGTGGTCAATGGTATGTCGGTGGGAGAGCTTCTTCCACTGACATAGCTACCGCCTCCTGTAGAGATGGCTTTATGATGCTGATGGGAGAGCTCTTTCCTGTCAGCATAGTGTCTTCAACAGGTGCACTACAGGGGCGCAGCTGCATCAGTGGAGCTGTGCCACTGTAGTGCTTCTAGTGTAGATTAGCCCCGAGTGAAAGACGAAAAGCATATTTGGTAAAACACAGACAGCTGCAGTGGCACAGGAGCTAGCAAACAGAGCTCTAAACAGGGGAGTTTGAGTGGGAGTTTGTATTGTGGTGCTTGTTTGGGGTTTGCTTTTGCTGGGGGGGGGGGTGGTGGTCTTTTTGGTGTGGCTTGTGTTTCCCAGATTAACAGGATTTAGGTGGGAAGGCGATGACAGATACAGAGGTAGCTGTGGGAGTGATTCCTGTAGTGGAAGACACATTGAGGATGACTGGATGTGGAAGCTGTGGTATGTACATGATCCTGGAGGGGGGACCTGGTAAGAGTTTTTTCTGCATGAAATGCTGTCTGATAGAGCTGATGGAGGAAAAGATCTGAGGTTTGGAGATGCAGGTGGAAAGTCTCGTTGAGTTTAGGAAAGGGTTTGAGCAGATGATGGAGCAAAGATATGAGGTATCTGAAGGGAAAAGCTCAGACTCAAGGATGGAAGCAGGGCTGGGGAATTTTGAGGGGAGACTGGGTGAGGAAAGTGGTCAGTGGAAACATGACTAAAAGAACCAGGCAGAGGAAAAGATGGGTTAGTGAAGGAGAAATAGAGCTTAGGAATAGGTTTGCAGAGTTGGAAAATGAAGAAGGGGCTCAGCAGGTACTTGTTGAAGGTGGAAGGGTAAGGAAGAAGAGAAGAGAGGCTAGTCCTATAGGAAAAGGGGAAGAGTCAAGGGAGACTACACCAAATATGAGCCCCAGGAAGATACAGGATGGGTTGAAGAGGATTATAAGGGAAAATAGGAATGGAAAGAACTTGCAGCCAGAGGGAACAGGGGAGAGACTGGAGAATAGCACCGTCACCAGGAAAAAGCAGGTCTATGTGATCGGGGACTCTTTATTGCGAAGAATAGACAGGCCTGTAACGAGAGCTGATCCAGAGAATAGAAGGGTGTGCTGTCTTCCGGGTGCTAAGATACGGGATGTAGACCTGAGGTTGAAAAGGATCCTAAAGGGAGCGGGAAAGAATCCCCTAATTATCCTTCATGTGGGAACAAATGATACGGCTAGATTCTCGCTGGAAAGTATTAAGGGAGACTATGCTAGGCTGGGGAAGACACTGAAGGAAATTGAGGCTCAGGTAATCTTTAGCGGGATCCTTCCTGTTCCTAGAGAAGGGCAACAAAGGTGTGACAAGATTATGACTGTCAACAGATGGCTTAGGCAGTGGTGCTATAAGGAGGTCTTTGGGATGTATGGCCACTGGGAGGCATTCACGGACAGAGGACAGTTCTCTCAGGATGGACTTCATCTGAGTAGGGAAGGAAATAGACTTCTAGGATCAAGGCTGGCACAACTGATAAAGAGAGCTTTAAACTAGGAATTAGGGGGAGATGGTTGGGAGATGTCCAGAAAATCTCCACGCCAGATTTTAGCATTGAGAGGGAAGAAGATGAAGTAAGAAAGGATTCAGCCGTGGGTAGGAGAATGTATATAAGGAGCGAGGTGTGGATACTAGTCTAATAGGTTATACTGGCTGTAGAATGACTGTGTCTAATAGGGTACAAAATGTGAGCGAGGCCAAACAGCAAAAATTAAGATGTTTATACACCAATGCGAGGAGTCTAGGTAACAAAATGGAGGAACTAGAGCTACTGGTGCAGGAAGTGAAACCAGATATTATAGGGATAACAGAAACATGGTGGAATAGTAGTCATGACTGGACTACAGGTATTGAAGGGTATGTGCTGTTTAGGAAAGACAGAAACAAAGGTAAAGGTGGTGGAGTAGCATTGTATACCAATGATGAGGTAGAACGTAAAGAAATAAGAAGCGATGCAATGGATAAGACAGAGTCTGTCTAGGCAAAAATTACATTGAGGAAGAAAACTAGTAAAGCCTCTCCTACAATAGTGCTTGGGGTGTGCTATAGACCTCCGGGATCTAATTTGGATATGGATAAAGCCCTTTTTAATGTTTTTAATAAAGTAAATACTAATGGAAACTGAGTGATCATGGGAGACTTTAACTTCCCAGATATAGACTGGAGGACCAGTGCTAGTAATAATAATAGGGCTCAGATTTTCCTAGATGCGATAGCTGATGGATTCCTTCATCAAGTAGTTGCTGAACCGACTAGAGGGGATGCCATTTTAGATTTAATTTTGGTGAGTAGCGAGGACCTCATAGAAGAAATGGTTGTAGGGGACAATCTTGGCTCAAGTGATCATGAGCTAATTCAGTTCAAACTAAATGGAAGGATTAACAAAAATAAATCTGCAACTAGGGTTTTTGATTTCAAAAGGGCTGACTTTCAAAAACTAAGGAAATTAGTTAGGGAAGTGGATTGGACTGAAGAACTTATGGATCTAAAGGTAGAGGAGGCCTGGGATTACTTTAAATCAAAGCTGCAGAAGCTATCGGAAGCGTGTATCCCAAGAAAGGGGAAAAAATTCATAGGAAGGAGTTGTAGACCAAGCTGGATGAGCAAGCATCTTAGAGAGGTGATTAAGAAGAAGCAGAAAGCATACAGGGAGTGGAAGATGGGAGGGATCAGCAAGGAAAGCTACCTAATTGAGGTCAGAACGTGTAGGGATAAAGTGAGACAGGCTAAAAGTCGAGTAGAGTTGGACCTTGCAAAGGGAATTAAAACCCATAGTAAAAGGTTTTATAGCCATATAAATAAGAAGAAAACTAAGAAAGAAGAAGTGGGGCCGCTTAACACTGAAGATGGAGTGGAGGTTAAAGATAATCTAGGCATGGCCCAATATCTAAACAAATACTTTGCCTCAGTCTTTAATAAGGCTAAAGAGGATCTTAGGGATAATGGTAGCATGACAAATGGGAATGAGGATATGGAGGTAGATACTACCATATCTGAGGTAGAAGCGAAACTGAAACAGCTTAATGGGACTAAATCGGGGGGCCCAGATAATCTTCATCCAAGAATATTAAAGGAATTGGCACCTGAAATTGCAAGCCCATTAGCAAGAATTTTTAATGAATCTGTAAACTCAGGAGTAGTACCGAATGATTGGAGAATTGCTAATATAGTTCCTATTTTTAAGAAAGGAAAAAAAAGTGATCGGGGTAACTACAGGCCAGTTAGTTTGACATCTGTAGTATGCAAGGTCCTGGAAAAAATTTTGAAGGACAACTTAGTTAAGGACATTGAAGTCAATGGTAAATGGGACAAAATACAACATGGTTTTACAAAAGGTAGATTGTGCCAAACCAACCTAATCTCCTTTTTTGAAAAAGTAACAGATTTTTTAGATAAAGGAAATGCAGTGGATCTAATTTACCTAGATTTCAGTAAGGCATTTGATACTGTGCCACATGGGGAATTATTAGTTAAATTGGAGAAGATGGGGATCAATATGAACATCAAAAGGTGGATAAGGAATTGGTTAAAGGGGAGACTGCAACGGGTCCTACTGAAAGGCGAACTGTCAGGCTGGAGGGAGGTTACCAGTGGAGTTCCTCAGGGATCGGTTTTGGGACCGATCTTATTTAATCTTTTTATTACTGACCTTGGCACAAAAAGTGGGAGTGTGCTAATAAAGTTTGCAGATGATACAAAGCTGGGAGGTATTGCCAATTCGGAGAAGGATTGGGATATTATACAGGAGGATCTGGATGCCCTTGTAAACTGGAGTAATAGTAATAGGATGAAATTTAATAGTGAGAAGTGTAAGGTTATGCATTTAGGGATTAATAACAAGAAGTTTAGTTATAAGTTGGGGACGCATTAATTAGAAGTAAAGGAAGAGGAGAAGGACTTTGGAGTATTGGTTGATCATAGGATGACTATGAGCTGCCAATGTGATAGGGCTGTGAAAAAAGCTAATGCGGTTTTGGGATGCATCAGGAGAGGCATTTCCAGTAGGGATAAGGAGGTTTTAGTACCATTATACAAGGCACTGGTGAGACCTCACCTAGAATACTGTGTGCAGTTTTGGTCTCCCATGTTCAAAAAGGATGAATTCAAACTGGAGCAGGTACAGAGAAGGGCTACTAGGATGATCCGAGGAATGGAAAACTTGTCTTATGAAAGGAGACTTAAGGAGCTTGGCTTGTTTAGCCTAACTAAAAGAAGGTTGAGGGGAGATATGATTGCTCTCTATAAATATATCAGAGGGATAAATACAGGAGAGGGAGAGGAATTATTTCAGCTCAGCACCAATGTGGACACAAGAACAAATGGGTATAAACTGGCCACCAGGAAGTTTAGACTTGAAATCAGACGAAGGTTTTTAACCATCAGAGGAGTGAAGTTTTGGAATAGCCTTCCAAGGGAAGCAGTGGGGGCAAAAGATCTATCTGGTTTTAAGATTCTACTTGATAAGTTTATGGAGGAGATGGTATGATGGGATAATGGGATTTTGGTAAGTAATTGATCTTTAAATATTCCGGGTAAATAGGACTAATCCCCTGAGATGGGATATTAGATGGATGGGATCTGAGTTATCCAGGAAAGAATTTTCTGTAGTATCTGGCTGGTGAATCTTGCCCATATGCTCAGGGTTTAGCTGATTGCCATATTTGGGGTCGGGAAGGAATTTTCCTCCAGGGCAGATTGGAGAGGCCCTGGAGGTTTTTCGCCTTCCTCTGTAGCATGGGGCATGGTTGACTTGAGGGAGGCTTCTCTGCTCCTTGAAGTCTTTAAACCATGATTTAAGGACTTCAATAGCTCAGACATAGGTGAGGTTTTTCATAGGATTGGGTGGGCGAGATTCTGTGGCCTGAGCTGTGCAGGAGGTTGGACTAGATGATCAGAATGGTCCCTTCTGATCTTAGTATCTATGAATCTAGTATCTATGAAAGTGTTTTGGGGAGTTAATTGAACAAGAGTAATGTAATTTGGTGGAGACGGTGGACTGGAGCAAGAAAGGGAAGGTGATTTGCTCAGAGAAATGTGTTGACTAAAAGAGGGACTAGTGGCACTGATTGTGGTTGGTCAACAGAAGATTTTAAAAACAACTTAGATATAAAAAAAATTGGTGTCTTGGGCTTGCCTACCCTGTCCCTGCAGCAGCCTTCCTCGTGTTAAACTGGTGCAAAATAGATCTCCTCCAGTCCCCCTTGTAACTCCCTTTAGAGACTCCTGCTTGGATCACCTACTTCTTTTGTTTTGCCTTTGGTAATTTTTTATTACTTCCAGCAGCCTGACTCTGCTTCAAATAAGAGCAGGAAATGTCATCTCCCAAGAAAGCCAACTTGTAGTCCCAAGGTATTTTACTTAGACTGTTATTGAGTCCTGGTCACTCTCAATTGTATTTGGCCTGGCAGACATGAGACAACCCTGCTAACACATGGGAAATCCACATACATATAGGCTTTCCATGGCACAGTAATTTCATGATACATTTTCATACCATCATCCACTATTCAGAAGCGGAACAGACAGAAACCCTAATTCATCATACAGCTCTATCAATGTTTAGTGTCCCAGTTGTTTCTAATTTACTGAGTCCCCAGACAGTTAATTACTCTTGGAATCAAGAAAAATTTTAGCCTCGTCAGATGATTTAAAGAACTTAGTTTGTCCTCCGTATTCTAGATGTAGCCTTGTTAGATATAAATCCAGAGTGGCTACTTTTAGAATATGGCAGATTTTTGATACCTGCATAGTTCTTTATATTTTTAAAAAATGAAGGATTATTATCAAGATGTATCACAATTTAAGATCCTTGGGTACTCTTATCTGTGCTGTGCCTTTAAAATCTTTTTGGTTACATTATCTGTACCAGTAATTACACTTGTTTTGGGTCTTGGATACTAATGCAGACTTGTTTTTGAGGATGAGCACTGAAGAGGGAAATTGAGGTAGTTGGCACAATCTGGAGTCAATGACTTAGTTATCCATGCCCCCGACCTGCTTCCTCCCAGATGTCAGAACCTCCATCTGTTTTCTCAGGAGCCCCAACTAGCTGCAGTTTTTGGCTCTCCTTTTGTTTTAAAACATGCCCAATTTATTTTTAAGACTCTATTCTCAGTCACCTTATCTGTAGAAATTACATCTTGGTCAGATATCTTACTTTTGAGGTTTTCAACTAGAGTTTTCAGTCCTTCATATTTTGATGAAATGTTGCCTATCTGGCCTTCATTTTATAGTCAAGGAATCCTCCCCCCCGCGCCCCCCCCCCCATCAAGGCTTTTAATCACCAAGTCCTGGTTTTAGCTGTTGTAAACTTCAGGTCTTGCAACCGGTGACGCTTCTTAAGGTTATGAGGCACCTCACTAACATCTGCCCTTACTGTGAGGAAGCGTTGTCTGTGCCTGCCGGAGTCAGCTCCATGACTCCCAGCCACGGGCAACACAGACACTCTCCTCTCACCTTACACAGGCTCCGTGGTTCCTCTGTATGCACAGTCCAACTCCTGAGCCTTCCACAGGACACTCACAGTATTTTACAGATATGCTATTCCCGCAGAAATAGTGCACCTCAACTTATAAGTTTCACCTCAGGATCATTGCTGTGCTTAATACACAATACTTAGATATGCTTCTAGTGAAAACAAGTAAAAGTCAAGTAAATAAATGGTTACATAAACAATAAAATCATAACACGCTTTTTACAGGCTACACTGAATTAACAAGATGGTTTCATGTGTTATAAAGGTTAGCTCACCCACAGTTTTCTTCCAGCTTCGGGCCGGCTGTGATCTTCTATTCAAAAGATGAGCAGCTGCTAGATTGGTTTCTACATTAAGAATGCCTGGGTATGACTTGGCACCCCCAAATATAGTTTCAACAATCCAGTGTCTTCACTTGAAACTGCTGCTTTCAGAATTTATTTTGGACTTCAGTAAAATAATCTTTTTAAATAACTTATATAATTCTTCCCTTAAAAATAAAATGGTGATATTTTTGACATTTTATGTCAATCAGAAAAATACTGGAGGACGTATGCTAACAGCACAATGGCTAGAAAGTAAATTAGGATAAAGTACAAATAATATTAAAGGAAGTTATTTTGAGATAGTCTTGTATGGGTCAATGAATTTCTATTTATAACATTTTAACATTTTATTAAGATCCTGGAATCACTGAGAGACATTCTTAAAGATTGTTTTATTGCATTCTCAAAATGCTGTTAAATCCAAAAAGTTTGCTGTTGTCAATACGCCAGTTTATCTTTTGTTTCCATTACTCATTTGAGAGTGGCTATTCCATCGTGCTGTCTAAACATTTTCATGAGGAGGATCTGTTTTTATTCCCCCATAGTTCTGTGTATGATCAGACATATCAGAAGACCTTTCAAAAAGTTAAGAATTCAGGAGAGTTTGAAAGTTGTCGTCTGACTCTGCAGAATTCTGTAGCAGATGAAAAAGAAATAAATTGGTTAATTGCTAAATACAAATGGCAGTTTAGGATGATCTTTAGTGTAGGTACTCTATAACTTCACAGCAATTGAAAAATATTAAGCAAAGAATTTTTTGGGAAATGGTAACTAAGTATTCTAAAGTTACGTAGAGTTGCTTTTGCCAAGACAAGAGAAGACTTTACATCATACAGAAATGAGAAGCTGCATGTGCTCATCACACAGTTAAATAAATTTAAGACATATGGGACAAGATCTGAGTTTGTTGACATGAAATGAATCATGCTTTCCTCAGGGGGATATTTTGAACCAAGACTGAAGGAGCTCAGAGAAATCAGACTGCGGGGAAACATACAAGAAACAAACATACAGGAAGAGCTTTTATAAATTGTACTTTTTATACCTCTGAATATTGTTTCATGAGATAGCAAAAGGACTTCTAACATACAAAACTGGATCAAAGCCAAGTTTCAATCATAATTCACTAAGCAACAGAACTACAGTAAGCTAAAACCTTGTAAGGCGTAGCTGGACTTTATCCAGGCTTCTAAGTCACATAGATCTTAAATACTAACAGAAATAACCTTCTTTTGCTTAGATTTCTGACATACACCTTGCATATCCTAAAAGTCTCATCTCGTCCTCAGGTTTCATGTTGGCTGTGGTGATTAACAAAATGTTGATCATGATTACCGTTTAGTGATAAGCACCTACCTTAGTATGAATTTATTCATTTACTTACATAAAACTCTTTATTTTTGAAAGTATACGCTCCAGAATTGTTTTTACTTTTTAATGAAAATAATATTTTATTAATAAAAGTTGCTGAATGGCAGAAGTTACTAAATAATTGGTTAACCTCCCCACTTCTGGTTTAGTGGGTATTGGGAGCATATTTGATCAGAAATGGCTCCACAGCCTCACCGTAGCATCTCAGCAGAGTGTGGGGATGTTGTTCAGACAAGAAAAGGGGAAGCATCCATCCCAAAATGGGGGAAATGGAGAAGAGCAAATACCTGAAAATGCCAGAGCTGGGCCTCTCCAATTCCTTGGGTTCTTCACATCCATTGGCTGGGCAAAAGGGGCAGGTGGGAGCTGATTAACCCCTTTGTCCCTCCTCTCCAATAATTTAAACTTTTCAGGAGCCCCTTGACTCTTCAACAGCCTCACCCTCCTTCCCTGTAGTTGTAGATACAGAGCTGTTTGCAGGATACTATGGATCTGTCTGATTGCCTTTTCGGGAGGATCAGGAAGGATTTTTTTTCTCATTGGGTCAAATTGGTGTAGTCTAATGGGTTTTTTCCTCTCAACATTGTGGAGGCATAGATGGGGTAAAGAAGAATAAGGTTTGCAAGTCTGATATTTAGAGATGGTTAGAGTATAGGAATGTTTAGTTTGTTGAAGCTTGAGATAAATGAGACCCAGGATTTTCACTGGTGGAGTTTATACCTGTAAGGAGAAGAGGAAACTTAAAGTCTCCGTAGACTGAGGCTGTCCCTGATACCCTCTACCTCCTCTCCTGAGGGCTGGGTGAGAGGACTCAGAAGCTGAGAAGTCTATTGCAAGTTATTGGTTAAATGGTGAGATCCCCATAACGCAGGGGTGGGCAAACTTTTTGGCCTGAGGGCCACATTGGGTTTCAGAAATTGTATGGAGGGCTGGTTAGGGGAGGCTGTGCCCCCCCCAAACAGCCAGGCGTGGCCCATCCCCTATCCGTCCCCGCCCCCCCCGGGACTCCTGCCCCATCCACCCCTCCTTGTCCCCTGACAGCCTCACACCGTCCCATCCAACCTCTCCTCTCCTTCCTGACTGCCCCCACATCCCGGGACCTCTGCCCTGTCCAACCACCCCTTCTCCCTGACTGTCCTGCGCCGTCCCATCCAACCCCCCCTCCTTCCTGACTACCCCCCTGGGATCCCTGCCCCCATTCAACCCCCCTGTTCCCTGCCCTCTGACCGCCCCGACCCCTATCCACACTCCTGCCCCCTGATCACCACCCCAAACTCCCCTGCCCTCTATCCAATCCCCCCCCCCGCTCCCTGCCCCCTTACCACACTGCCTGGAGTACCGGTGGCTGCCAGCACTACAGCTGCGCCACCCAGAGCACCAGGACAGGCAGCCATGCCACCCAGCTGGAGCCAGCCACGTCACCATGTAGCACAGAACATCGGGTCAGGCCATGGCTCTGCACCTGTGCTGCCCGACAAGCACTTGCAGCCCCGCTGCGAAGAGCATTGTCCCGGCGGCGCGGCGACCTGGGGCTCTGGGGGAGGAGAAACAGCAGGAGAGGGCCTGGGGGCTAGCCTCCCAGGCCAGAAGCTCGGGGCCGGGCAGGAGGGTTCCGCAGGCTCGGTGTGGCCCGCGGGCCATAGTTTGCCCACCTCTGCCGTAACCCCACACTGGACCCATTTAAATGCCTGGTAAGTGAGATGGCATAGGTGTATATTGCCCATGCCCAGTTTTAAGTAAATAAAGTTGTGGTCCACTGCTTAAAATCCATCCCAGTGTCTCTTTCACCCCCATGTTCTGAGCAAGTACAGTGTCTTATTTCTTCTAAAACTCTTGCATGTTTTATGTAAACTCTGAATCCATCTCAAATTAATATATACTTGAAGGGAAAAGAACAATTCCTGTGTGAAAGTGGGGAACCACATATTAACTTGATTCTAGAAGTTTTGGTACGTCCTCCTGTAGAAACCGTAGTAGGATTGCAGAAAAAACAAAATTTTTAACAGAAAAGGATTAAGTCTTGGTGTAATATAAACATATACACATAACTGAATGGCATTTTCCATTTCATCTTAAATATTCTTAAACCACAGGAGCATCTCTGTATTCAGAGCCTCTGAAGAGGCTTTTAATACGAATGAGTCTGTGTGCGCTCTGGAAACTTATGGCTTTCTAATTCCTTGGAGAAGAAACTTCTGCTGTAAAGAAGTATTTGCTTTGGGAATCTTGGAAAGCCTTGTTTGAGTGGTGGTAGGGGATTATAAAGAGGAACAAAAAGTCTCATGGAAAGTATGCAAATCTTGTAAGAGGTGTACAACGAAATGGTTCCCTTCATTCAGGAAAAAAAGATGATATTGCTGTTACTAAAAATAATTGAAGAATAAAGTAAAATATATACACAGATGGCTATTGAAAATTTACTACTTGGCACTGAATATGGGTAACAGACCTGAGGCTGAAGAAGCTTAACTCAGCTAAGAGATTAAATGTAGACATGGCTTTGTTCTTCAAATTGGGATCTATGAGGATAAAAAACATCATAAAACATAATTTTGGTCACCACTCAATGAATAAGATTTTTTTTAAGATTATTTTATTTACAACATAAGAAAATCTTAATAAAATACTTTAGTGAAAACAATCTTAATATTCAAACTATTTTTTCCTATATTTATTTTTAGGCACAAGTATTGCAGAATAATTTTACTTCATGGTAGTTAGTGGGAAAGTTGTATGCAAAAAAAAAGTTTGCTGTTAATTTAAACATTTATTATATTTTTGCCACTTGAAAGGAAAGTGAAAATGCATTTTTAAAGATAATTAATGTAGACCTCTATATTACTATCCCTGGTTAATAGATAATGTATATTTAGCATTTTCTTTTATTTTTATTAGAATAAATCATTTTAGTAACAATTGCTACTGTATTTCTAAAATATATGTTTCACAGGTTTCTGCTATATTTCATAAGATTTAGAACAAAGTAAAGGCCAGTACCCTCAAATATTGTTACTTCGTTGAGGGTGTATTTTTTTAATATTGTACCATAGTACTTACAAAACACTATTACAGATTTTCTTATTGTTTACTGTGCATTGATAGTTCAGAAAAAATGGTCTGAGATTTTCTCATGTGCCTAATGATTTTTAAAACAATAGACCAAGGGCCTGAAGGAATAGAGGAAGTGAATGGACACCAATGTATCCAAATATCTAATTTTGCCTAAAAGCAAGTGCCGGTAGATAAATGCCCATAAAGGGATTTCTTTCTTAAGCCCCGTGGATTTTTTTTTTTTTTTTTGCAACTTTTTGTGAGAGTTAGAAATGAAAACCATTCATCTAGTGCCCCAAAGAACGGCCTTATTGAATGGAATAACAGTGTAATGTACCATTGAAGGCAGGATTGAAAGTGATTATCTTGTTAACTCTTGACAGTTACCGCCAGCTTGAAATAGAACTGGCAGGCTTGATTTGCAAATGAATTAGAGCTTTTTCATTTTGTGCCAGGATCATCTTTTTATATTCTGATATGACAGATGCTATGTTCCATGCTTTTGTTTCTCTTCCATTTTATACTTGCAAATAAAAAACAAAAGATTACAATAGTAATTTTATTTGCATCTTTTCTCTTGGAGTTTATTCTTTGTGTAGAAGTTTTTAATCTTATATTTTTCAAAAATTTGTTTGAGAATAGTATTGTTCCCGTAAAAATGAAATGTCATTGGTTTAAGTACAGTGGTAATTGGGTGAATGAAGGGGATTTAGAAGCTTTCAGAAAAAGGAAAATTGATTGTATTCAGATTGTTACTCTTTAAAATGTCAACTTTAAGTGTAATTCAGGGATAAATTAAATAGTACTTGTTACTGAGATCCAATAGTAATTGAGCAAAGTCTAACATTTTAAATATTTAGCCGGAAACTATGCTAATAGAAAATGCATGTGTAATTTTTTTCCACAGTCTTTATGATAACTGTGTTTATATTCTGTAATCATCCGAACACAGATGGTAAGGTGTTAGATATGATAATTATCTTGCACTCTTTATATGTTCCTCATTAACCTATAACATTCTTTACTAGTCCAGAGAGTTTTTACTTGAGTAGTGCCTAGTATTGTTAAAAGTTATTGTCCATTGTTTAATATTCAAGGTAGCATTCTGTGCATTTACATTGTTGGTTTGGTTATTTTTCTTAACCTATTTTAGTACTTTGAGGTCAATTAGCAACACTTCCTTCTACCACTAATTTCTAACCCTGAAATGTTTTATACACTTTCACCTACAGGATGTGTTTTAATTGAGTATCTACTATATAACGCTTAAAAGGGGGGGGGGGGAATAGTCAACGTTGTCTAATTTATTGAAGCTGAAACAAACAATACAATTAACAGAAGCAGCTACATTCAAAACCCCGAAGCTTAATCACTCCTGTTTGTTGGGAATTCCAACCTTGATGATAAGATTTTACTCTTCAAAAAGGATCCCAGAGTGAGGAGGAAAAAAATGAGACTAAGTTGAGACTGAATTGAGAATGGCTTGAATTGTCATTGTTCTGCTATAAGAGGAAGGATAAGGAGACATTTTGACATGGGTTTAATCAGGCCGCAACTTAATTATAGATGCCTGGGACTGTCCGGCAGATAACAGTATATAGTGCAGGTAACCCCACGTTAATTCCATAATTATCTGGGGGGCTTCTGCCAGCTCCCCCTGTTTTTCCATCCAGGTCCCTCCAGACAATCCATTGCTGGAACCTTACCATTCACTCCCCACCCCCACCCTCAGGAGGGCTAAGGTGGGCTACAAGAAAGGGGGGTTGCCTCCCTGCCATACCAATCATAGGAGTCACCCCCCCCCCACCACACACACATTTGTTCCTTTAACGAACATATCTTTTTTTACGTCCTTTTTCAAGCCATTTATCCGGTTACTGTATACATTCCCTATGGACTATCTGCACTGGACATCTGCCACAAGGAGGTGCCAGTGACTGTGTAAAAGGGTGCTTCAGGCACAGGGCTGTCCCTTTTAAACCTTTCATTCCCATAGGATGAGTCAGTGACCATGCTGACCTCTCCTCCCCTTTTGCAGCAATTTTTCCACTCTCCCTCACCCCTGTCCCCCATATAAAGCACTGTTCCCTTCATTCGGCCAGTCAGACAAATGCCCTTCCCCGCCCCACTTAAAGGTGCGGTGCGGTCAACCTGAAAAAGTCACTGCTTGTTTGGTAATTTACAATATTTCCTAATCTGCTTTGAAGTCTCAGAAAAGTAGTATTTGTAATTCTTTTGGATCCTTCTTTGGCTGGAATACAGTGACATATTCTCATTTATTTTCTGCTTAAGAAAAACTTTTCCCATAAAGAACCATGAGTCTTCTCTTGACCTGGTTTAAAAGACTCACATTGGGGAGCAGTTTTCTGGAGCCCCATACTTAAGTTCTGTATTTATTTCAGATGTCCAAAATCTTGAGTATGAGTGTATTGATCAGGGCTGAACTTTGGTTGTGTCTCTTTGTGCCCATCTGAAAACTTCTTGACTGTATGCACCATTTTCTGTCTTAAGATAGGTTTTAGAGTAGCAGCCATGTTAGTCTGTATTCGCAAAAAGAAAAGGAGTACTTGTGGCACCTTAGAGACTAACAAATTTATTTGAGCATAAGCTTTCGTGAGCTAAGTGAGCTGTAGCTCATGAAAGCTTATGCTCAAATAAATTCGTTAGTCTCTAAGGTGCCACAAGTACTCCTTTTCTTTTTATCTTAAGATAGTGGGGGAAAAATCATGAGTAAGGCAAATTGTTTACCTCTCTGCTCTTATGAAACTCATTGACATACACCAATTTTAGCACCATCAAATTTTTAATTTATCTTATTCTTGAACAGTTATACCTATGCTACTTAATTTTTTTAATTTTTTATTCATTTTTGCTAATTTCTCCTCTTTTTTCTCTCTCTGCTTTTGCAAGTTATTTTCATATGATTTATTTGTATATTTATTATATTTCAAATGTACCAGTAATTGGCCAAACTTATTCTTATTTTTCCAGAGTGGAGTAAAAATCTTCTTTTATGTGACTGGGAGTGGGGGAGCCAGCCAGCAAATCATGTACCAACTTTGTGGTCTTTCAGTCCGGATGCCAGCTGAGGACCACTTTAATTCCCGTTGTAAATTGGAGCATCCCAAAGTCTGTTCTCATTTGCACACTGCTTCCAACGGCTACATACTCTGTTTTTGGTAATTGCCATAGCCAATTTATACGGATTCCCCATCCCACCCCCTCTTTCCACTAGGAATGGTTCCCGAAGAGAGGGCTGGAAAGGGGATTGACATAGAGCCACTAGTTTTCTTGTGCACTGCCCTGAGAGTCTCCATATGCAAGGGTAAATCCATGGTAGCCCATTAGACAAACTTCCTAATTGCTTTGCACCACCAGAATAAAGGCCAGATTGTGGCCACTTTTTCTGTAGTTTTTTTTCCCCAATACGTTTACTCTGCATTTGTCATCACTTTAGTCATTTTCACTATTTTCCTGAACAGTCATGTTCCTCTAATGTTTGCGGATCTTTACAGTTAGGGAGAAACACACACACACACACACACATGTGTGTGTGTGTGTGTGTGTGTATGTATGTATATTTTATTACAGGAAAATGTGGGTGCAAATCCAAAATATTAGCAAGGAATTCAGGGGCAAGTGTAGTACCTGAAACTACTAGTAACTTGATTTTTCAGTTTGATTAGATTTCAAGTTGATTGTGGCCCTTTAATGTTTGATTGCTGGTTTTACAGATGGGAAAATGTTACATATCATCTTAATATTTCATATGTCAACTTTGCCATAATATGCAACATCACTGGCATATCTAAGACAAACATGCATCTTTTTCCTCCTGTGTTAAGGCCAGCCTCCTTACTTTGAAATAGTTTGGGTAGATGAATGATCTATTTAAAATATTTAAGTTTTAGTTATTAATTAATTGTGATATATTATTTGATTGTCTTCAGAAGATTTCAAATTATTTCCTTCATTATTTTAGGAAAGTTTGTTTCAAATATTATTCTTTCATGGGTCAGGTGCTTGTTCTTCCCACACATAGGCTTGCTTTGACATAATTGTACGGTTGTAGCTGAATAGATGTAAACTCTACTTACATTGAACTCCACGTGATTACTTTTTCACACTAAAGAAGGAGAAAAAGTAGTGGTTAAGACAAATGGATTTGCAGGAATCATCTTTGTGTAGAGAATAGAATAGGGAGCCTCGCTGGTAGTGCCCAGAAAAATCCAAAACATGGGTGTGATAATTACTGAGCATGCTCAGTAGCTTTTATTGACAGTCAATGAGAGTAAGGCACCTAATTCAGTTGGCACTTTTGAAAACCCCACCCATTATATTTTAGCCATTATAACCTGAAACATTGTCTCTGAAGAAAATGTGGAAGCCTGCTTTTCCGTGTGTGATAATGTATGTACATGTAAATGTAATGTTGAAATCCTAGTTTGTGATGCAGACGTTACTCAACTATTCTTTCATTTTTGTGGGGTGGTAGCACCATTATAAATAGGTTCCACCAGGATTTCCATTTCAACAGGCATTAAAAAGGTCTATAAAAAGTCTGTTTTGAGTTATAACATCTATTGTAAGTGTTTGTTGTGATTTAAGCATTGCTTGAATTTCCAGTTGCAGTTTGTGGTGATAAAACATACTGTAAGGTTAGTTATGATATTTAAAAGTACCATTTGACTTAAAATTTTCTGCTGTCTGTTTTCTTCAGTTTCCTTTTTAAAAACTTAGAGCAATCTTGGGTATGAAATGTGTGTGATTCTTTGCTTTGAGTAGATTGGAAAAATGTTTGTTAAACGTGGCATGTTTTGTATAAGATAGTTATTTAAGGTTCACAAAGTTATTCTTTTGATTGGGTATATTGACAGCATTTACTGATCAATGACATAAGGTGTAATGATAGCACAGGAGTTGTGCTGACACCATGTTACTGATACTTGTGGGGGAATTCTGTGTCATTGCATGCACGCAGAGTTCATTTCCTCTGCAAATTTCTTTGCTTCCCCACAGAAAAATGACTTTCTGACAGGGAAGCAAAGGGAAGCCGCAAGAGCAATCCCACGTCCCCCCTGCATCCAGACCTCTTCAAAGCCCCTCTCTCTGCATTGAGAGCCAGCCTCCCTGCATCTGGACCCCAGCTGAGGCTCTGCATTCAGAACCCCCCTGCATCGAAAACCCCCCTACCACCAGACCTCCACCCGCCCCACCAGTGAAACTCACTCTTCCAGCATAAGGACCCCCACTCCTGCACCCAGATCAACCCCTGGTGAGCTCCTTGCACTTGAACCCCACCCTGATGAGCCCCCCCGCACCTGTCCCCCACCCTAGCAAGCCCCAACCAGTGCTGCACCCCACCAAGCACTCGGACCCCCCTGCTGAGCCCACCCCCGCCTCTCCGTACCCAGACCCCCGCCCCCAACTGAGCCTCAACCACCTTCACTTAGGCCCCTCTACAGAGTCCCATTCCCCTGCATCCAGAACCCTCTGAGTCCCTGTGCATCCAGATTTTTCCCATACTCGGACCCCACCTCTCCCAAAGGCGCCTGCACCCAGATTGCCCCACACCTGCATCCTCACACATTAAGCCCCTCCACACTTGGATCCTGCTGGGCTGAGCCTGCTTGTCCCACACCTAGATCAGGAGCCAGGGCTTTGGCATCTGTGTGAGACTCTGTCCCTCTCGCTTGTTATCTTGGGGGGGGGGGGGGTGTCATGGAGGGGGAGGGGCAGGGTTAGGGTTTCTGAGGCAGGCCTGGCCCTTGCACTGTATCAGGGCTGGGTACAGCCTCATTGCCGAGTCCATGTCCTGGGACAGGGAGAGAGAGCCTGCAAGGTGATCTCCCCACTCTGTGCAGCCAGTGGCCTGTGCTCCCCACTGCCATGCTGGAGCCTCCACATTATTGACAAATAAAATATGCAGAATTTTTAAATATTGCTCACAGGATTTTTCATTTTTGTGTGTGTGTGCAGAATTTTTTATTTCTTGGCACAGATTTCCCTCAGGAGTATACTGGAGAGAGAGACACTGCATGATCAAAAGTTGGAATTGTAATCTATCCTAATTTAAGGTACATTGACTCCTTTTGGTGGCATGTAGAGTACATACACTACGTGCTCCTCTAGCACGGGTATAAATAGATTGTGAGGCACTGCTTAGGTGAATAGAACAAAGACACTCCTGAACTATGTGGGTATGTACCCTACTCAGTGCTCTAATTTCTCAAGCAGTGCCTTGTCGTTTGCACTGATATTTTTAGCAGAGTAGTTTCCTGCTGCCTCCCCACTGCTTGAGCCTTCCTTTTCTGCATGGAAGGGCTCTCGTATTGGGGTAAGACTCTGGCAGCTCCCTGCTGCCCAAGCCTTTTCCCACTCTAGGGAAAGACTCCTGCTGGCTTGCAGGTCCCTGCTGTAGGAGTCTTTCCCTGAAGCAGGGAGTCTCCAGCAGTATGGAGCTGCCAGTCTTTCCTCTCTGCAGTAAAAGACTCCAACAGGGAAAGGCTCTGCCAGAGCATTTCATTGACCTGTATCTACACACTGCCCTGTGGACACAGCCTATTTTCATTGCGGTGGGTAGCTATACATACCCTACACGCTGTTGCAAAATGTGTACAGTGTAGCTGTAATCTTGGGGGGGGCTCTTTTGTCTCCTTGTCATGGCTAGCCCATGCTTTGTGGTTTAAGTCTCTTCCTGCCTTTAGCTAAAGTACTGGAGGCTCATGCTTTTCCAGCCAGCACTCTGCTGACACTTCATTGCTAAACTCATTCATTGCAATATGATGCAAACTTGGTGGGAGTGGGATACTGGGGCAAATTGTTTTAATGTTTTACATACAGACACTTAACTTTAATCCACTGATTTGTTTCAGGATAAATTTGCATACTGCACATATACAGTAAGTTATTAATGCCAATTTGGCATAAGTTACTTAGCATATACAAGCTAATGCAAAATAAGTATCTACATTGTAATGAAGAGCCATTCTCCTCATTCCATATCACTGCAAGTTCATCAACTTAAGACATGAAGGGGGAGCCTTACCTGTGCTTATACACCTTCTCCTCTCTTCTCTTAAACTTTAAACAATGCACTCTTTAAAACCATGCATTGCTTACATGGAGGAAGGATGCAAAAACATCCCTTGCCCTCTCTAAGTCACAGATTTCCTTTTCTGGTTAATTTTGAATGGTCTTGTGGGAGGTTTGACTCAGTGCCTTTCTGTGCCCCCATCTCCACCTCATCCTGACATCCTTGTGAGTGATTGGAAGCTCTATCTAATTCAGTGGTTCTCAAACTTTTTTTACTGGTGACCCTTTTCACATAGCAGGCCTCTGAGTGCAACCCCCCCTTATAAATTAAAAACACTCTTAAATGTATATTTAACACCATTATAAATGCTGGAGACAAAGCAGGGTTGGGGGGAGGCTGACAGCGCGCAAACCCCCTCTCCCCCATGTAATAACCTCCCAACCCCCTGAAGGGTCCCAACCCCCAGTTTGAGAACCCCGGTCTAATTCTTGAAGTCTTCATGCAGCTAATGGCGGGGTCTGCTGCACCCATTCTCCTTTCTCTAGGAATGTTTTAAGAGCTAGAAAGCTAGTTGGTCAAAATCCTTTTAATGTTACTGTAAGGATAGCTGGCAATCTAGCCTTCTCTTGGTCTAGCCCTGTAGCAACAGGACAGGGGAAAGTCCTTTTGGTTCCATTGCATCAGAATCTTTAATACTGATGTCAAGTCCCAGAGTGGTCTGGGGCAATGAGTTTGAGTTCATTACTTATATTGATTCCTTGCCAGCCCTTTGCCACACCTAATGTGCTGAGAATGTCATCAGCTACCATGTTGTGTGGGACAAGGCCTTTAACATACTTTTTTTGTCTTGGACATTGTTCACAGTTATTTAGGACACAGATCAGGGCAGCTGTATTGAAGTGATAAAATGCATTAATGTTAAATACTAGAAGAAAATACTTCTTGTTCAAATATTTTTTCCCCAGTCTGAGTTCAATTCCAGATTCTGTATCTTGTTCTCAGTTTAGCTTACTGGATATTGGGGTCTGTGCTTTATATTTGTCAGCCCTATATGTATTTCGGAGAGCGTACTTTCCTAACAAATTTCCTAGTAGAGGTTTCTATTTCTTCTATTCTTTTGGGGCATAATATTCCTTATTGTGGCTTTCGCCTGCAGGCACTGCCCCCCAGTTTCTATTGGCCGGTTCCTGGCCAATGGGAGTGCAGAGCCAGTGCTCAGGGCAGAGGCAGCATGCAGAGCCCTGTGCCCGCCCTCCCACGCCTAGGAGTTGGATCTGCTGTTGGCTGCTTCTGGGGTGCAGCGTGGTATCAGAACAGGTAGGGACTAGCCTGCCTTAGCCGGGCAGCACCACCAACAGGACTTTTAACGGCCCGGTCAGCGGTGATGACCAGAGCCGCCGCAACCCAGTACCTTACATTCCACGATCCAGTACAGGGTTGCAACCCACAGTTTGAAAACCACTGTTAAATACAGTTGTGGCATTTGCATTTAACGGCTTTATGATATTCATGTCTCATAGTTTCCATGTCCACATCAAATGTAAGTGTGTGTGTGTGTGTGTGTGTGTGTTTTAAAGACAGTAATGAAGTGCTAATGAGGACCAAAGATTTCAAGACTTCTTTCAATAATGTATCAGTGCTGAGAAGTATGCAAATGGTCTGTTATGTTGAAATCAGGTTACTGGTTCTGCAATTTAATGCCTAGTTTTGATGACTATATACACTCATCCTAGCTAAGTCAAATTTGGTGACACAGTAATAGCAGATACTATTGTAGTTATTTGAAATTTTACTGCAAATGACAATTCATTATAGCCCTGGCTTTGATTAATTGTATCCTACCTGATATTCTAGCCACAAAGCTATTGCAGAGAAATTTAGTCACCAAGGACATAATGGAAGTTTCAAGAATTAGTCAATAATGATTTCAGTATGTAATTGAGAGACTAGGACTGGACTGCTGTGTCCGTCTTGATAATGAATGATATGCAAGACATTTCCAGTTTGCTAATATTGACTTGAACAACAGCATACATTAAACTCAGACTTCATACATATTTCTATTGGTTTCCTCTCTTGTTTTTTATACTGTTTATTTAAGAATATAACATAAACATGTGCTAACAATCAGCCCAACTATCATCACCTGACTTAGTGGTCAGTGAAAACACAGCCCCTGTGAGACTACCTCAGTATTAACTGCATTTCAGTACGCACCCACTCATTAAAATGGCCAGAAGTAAAGCAGTACATTGGGTAGTTGTTTTTATTAGGTTTCATTGTAGCATCTGGAATACAAACATTACTGGGCTCTTCATTCAGAGCAGAGAAGGGGGAAAGAAATGTGATTTTAACGGCTATGCAAGGGAATGACACATTCATTTTTTTCCAGAGGGAGCTTTTTTCCAGAAGTAGATGCTTTACTATATCTGAGTTGGGGGGCTGAAGTAATGTCTCTTTCTATTCTGGCATAGCCAAACTACCCTTTGCTAAGGAGAAATAATATTGAGACCTTTATTCTAGACTTTTCTTCTTACCAAATAAAATAACTTAATGCCTAGTTGAGGTACAGGCAGGGCTGACGAGAGTGGGGGGGAAGGGGTACTGCAGCCCTAAGTTGAGCGGGGCCCCCAAAACATCTAACATCTGTGTAGATGAAATTAAATGGGAGGGAGTGTGGCCCCAGTAAACACGATCTTCTGGGCCCAGGGTACTAGTACATGTTCTGGTCAGTTTTTAGTTATGATCCTTTAAAAATCCTTCTAGAGATTTCTCTGGGAAGAAAGTTTTTTTTTATACTGTATTGGCCAGAAAACTGCTTCTATGCCCAAGTTGTTAAATATGGGTGGAAATCACAAAATATACCCTCTTACACAACACATTTCATTGCAGGGAGCCCAAAATACTTGACACATTATAAATGCACAGCACTACTGAAATATGGTCCTTCTGTGTTGGGGTTGATCAGCCACAGGATAACAAGCATTCAGCATGCCGCACCTTTTGTTTGAGGGAAAGGGTAAACCTTTTCCAAGGATAGGCTTCTTGCCCAGCAGGTCATAGTTCTGTCAAAACCCCCAAGCCCGTTTCCCCAGGCATCTTAGATTCATAGATTCCAAGGCCACAAGGGACTATTGTGATGATCTGCTCTGACCTCTTTTATAACACAGCCCATAAAACTTCCCCAAAATAATTCCTAGAATTTTTCTTATAGAAAAATGGCCAGGCATGGTTTAAGAATAGCCAGTGATAGAGAATCCACCACAACCCTTGGTAAATTGCTCCAAGGGTTAATTATAGTCACTGTTAAAAATGTATGCCTTTTTTCCTGTCTGAATTTGTCTAGCTTCAGCTTCCAGCCATTGGATGCAGTGGCGTTATACCTTTCTCTGCTAGATTGAAGAACCCGTTATCAAATATTTGATGTGTACATACTTTACAGATAGTAATCAAGTCACCCCTTAATCTTGCTCAGCCAGTTCCAATTCCTCTCCTTTCTGCTCCTTGTTTAATCTCTCTCTCCACAATCCTGGCCTCTAGTCACCCCCATGCCCTACTGGCTCCTCATCCAGTCTAGTCTCCCTCACCAGGCTCCTCATCCAATCTAAGATCCCTTCTCCCTCTACTCTTTGTCCTGTCCTCTTTTTGGCTAGCCAGTCAATTCTTCCCCTGCACCCCGTCAGATTTGTCTCCCCTGTGCCCCATCTCCTTCCCCACCATTCCTCTCCACCAGCAAGTCTGTTTCCCTTCCCAGCTCTTCATCGATCTCAGTTCTTGCCACACACATTACCCTCTCCTTTGTTTGCTGTCTCCATCACCCAGTTCCCAGTCTCCATCTCCCCTCATCAGCCTTCGCTCCCAGTCCCTTCCCCCCACCAGGTCTAGCTCTTGTCCCCTCTGTGAACACGCAGCTTCTTCCTAAACACTGCACAGCAGGGGGGCGTTGGCTTTATAGCCACTGCAAATAACAGTGAAGAAAGTGGACTACCTATAAGTAGGTAAAGTGTTTTGTTTCGCTGTAGTGTGCAAAACAACAATAGTTGTTTCCTAGTATATTAAGGAAATATATACTAGGAAGTAGTATATTTCCTGAATGTAAAATTGCTATTAAATTGAATGTATTAATGCAGGTAAATTATCTGTGAAATCATTAGTTACTTGAGAGCATGACTACCTTAATTTTTTTCAGTAATCTTGATTAACTTTTTAGCTTTATACATATGTGTGTATTTATGTATGTCAGTATATGTGTAGGTATAAATCAGTGTTTTCAACAAAGATCAACTGATATAACCTGTTTCTTTGTTTCATAAACTTTCAATAATAAGTTAACATAAACTCAATTAGTTACGTACATTGTGGTCTCAAGTAATCCAAAGATGGCTACACTTGCCTCATTGAATTCCTGACTTGTTGTTACAGGTCCCTCATGGCCATGATTCAAATTTAGTTCAGCTGTAATTTTTTCCTCACCTAGCTTCACCTTTGGGCTAGTTTGAGTGGTGTACATACTTAATGTATGCTTTTAAAATAGCTCTTTACAATAGAAATTCATAATAGAGGAAAATCGTAACTCCAGAGCTGATGTGAAGGGACAAGAGAAGCAAAATTACAAATAAGTACTGCACCAAACAAACATAAAAATAAATGGTTTGAGTAGCAGCCGTGTTAGTCTGTATTCGCAAAAAAAAAGGAGTAGTTGTGGCGCCTTAGAGACTAACAAAATTATTAGAGCATAAGCTTTCGTGAGCTCATGCATCCGATGAAGTGAGCTGTAGCTCACGAAAGCTTATGCTCTAATAAATTTGTTAGTCTCTAAGGTGCCACAAGTACTCCTTTTCTTTTTATAAAAATAAATGTTGTTGTGCTTTGTAGACTAATAGTTTGAAAGGCAAATGTGTGTATTGTGGGGGCAGTGTAGTGTGGAAAAATGAATGACATTTCTGGAAAGCTAAATATTATTGGTGAATTTGAAATTAATATTAGCTATCCATTCTTGCACAGCCTTTTAAACTCATAATCTACGGCTGTGCATAAAACAGCTCTTGTCTCTTGTAGCTATTTACAGTGTTAAAAAGGATAATGTATTCTATTAAAATCTTAGGTGAGTTAATATTTTGGTAGTCATTTTAAAATGTATTGTGATTATGGTATAGCAACGGTTTAAAATTTTTTTATAATACAATATTTAGAGTACAACATTAATTGTAGTATTGTTGTCGTATTATCTAAAGGAGTACATTTTTGCACAACAAAGATAATTTTGTCTTAGCTACATTTTTACTAGATGTCATTGTATGATTGATGTATGGCGTCCTTTGGCTGGAAAGATGCTTACATTGAACTGACAGGTGCCACAAGGTTTATTTAGGACAACCTCAGCCTTGTCCTAGTTAGTTTTATAATGTTTGCCTTATGTATGTTCAACCACTGCATTTCCTGCTTTAGAGCCTTGTGTTACACCAATATTACTATCTGTGCTGCCTCAACTACAAATTGGATGAACAGCCAGTGACACTTTTTCAATATTATTACATTAAACCAAGTGGATTTTGATTGATAACCTAATATTCAACTAATGCAAAACATCAATCATGGCAAGTATATTAATTATTTAATATTGCAGTCTAATTCAGAAATCGATGTGCTGCATGAGGGGAAGGGAAACTCGCTGTTCCCAGAAGACTTAAGACAGAACGATTTGAAAAAAAATAACAACCCCTCCTCCCACAAAACCCTGCTGTACTCTTGTGTGTTAGGTCGATACAAATCTTTATTCATTTGCCAATAATCTCTTCCCATTTTCCACTTCAGGACCATTTTATCAGTTTTGAGACCTATAATTGAATTAAGTCTGCTTTCAGCACAGGGCAAACAGAGTTGCACAAATATTGATGAAGTCGTGACAGGGACAGCACAGGAGACAGACCACTAAAGAGGACAGGTTTTATACTGTTAGCTGGAAGCTTCCTACATCAGTGTCTTGGATCCTGCTTCTCAGTAAATTAAGTTCATTAGGATCTTTAGCACCACAGAAAAAATATATAGGACTTCATTTCTATCTAAATAATTGATCTTGTAGAGGAAGTTTTGGTTATAAAAAAAAATAGCATAAGAGAAGTGCAACTTTTTCTGTGACTTCATTTAAGATGAATTTGAAGAGAACAAGTATCCTTAGTATACATACTGAAACCTTTGTCAAAATTATAAAGTAATACTTTAGTTTCATTTAGAAGAGCCTAACATTATTAACACCAAATAATTTACAAAAAGGAAGACAAAATTAGCTTTGTATATTAACATTTGTGTTTTTTGTGTGAAACTACTGTGATATCAAATGTTAGTAACTAGAAAATGTAAAACGTCTTAAATAAAAGGAGATTGCATAATTACTGGAGTATTCAAAAGTAACATTAGGTTGGATGTATTTAAAATCACATTTCCTTCAATATTTTTGTATTTGTAACTCTTTTTAAACCTGTTTTATTATGTTTTGCGAGTTAGCAAAATAGAAAGGACTGATGTTTACCATCTCAAAGGAATGAAGGTTTTTTTGTTTGTTTTGCCATATGTGGTTTTATACGTCTGAGTAATTGTTGAAAAAGAATATTCTACACATATGTAAACGCTGTTATATGACCTAGGAATTAATTGCTTGGAATGTCATTTTTTCCTGTTTGGCCTCAACAGAAAGGGATAGTTAAGTTTAGAAACAGATTTAACATTGAATCTATGAAAGCAGAAACTGGCTGTCATCACTGAGTGTGTTTTTTGGAAGTGCCAGAGAGAAGGCATCTTATTCTGTTCACTTCACTCAGCTGGGCAAATTGTTTATCCTTGTCCAGCTTGGCAAACTAGCATTTTATCTATGCACAGCCGTATGCATTAGGGATTAAGTTTTCAGTTTAAATTTTTCTTGCCTTAGTATCTTCAGTTTCTCATTGGTCCTTCTTTGCAACCTTCCAATTTTTGTGCTTTTGTTTGTTTTTCCTTATTTTTTCTATCTGTACATTAGAATTTTGCAACTGATGTGAATAGAAATATGTAAAGTTCTAGCATCCCTGCCATCATCTAGTTAATTAATGTATGATTAATTAATTATCTCCCTTGTTTATGAACGATCAGAACATTTGTTAACAAAGTTCTGGTAGAGGGAGCTCAGATGGGCACTGCGCATGGATTTTGATGTGATAGTACTAAATTTTGTTTGTTTTTAAAATTTTCTATGAAGTAGTGGTGCTTTTTGTATAAAATAATTTTTTGGATTAGTACAGTGGGTCTCAAACTTTTTGTATTGGCGACCTCTTTCACACAACAAACCTCTGAGTGTGACCCTCCTTATAAGTTAAAACACATTTCTAATATTTATCATTATTTTAAATGCTAAATTCACAACCCTATTGTTTAAAATGAATTTCTTTTCTCACTGCTTTTCAATTAAGACTAAAACGCATTTTTATTGAATTATTGTTATAAGCATAAAAGTTTTTTAAAAAATAGTTACTCTTTACTGTTTAATATTGGGGTGTGAAGAAACTTGGCCACTATCACTTTTCACAGCAGACTTAGCTCTCCATTGCCACCCTTACTTCTGCGCTGCTGCTAGCAGCAGTGCTGCATTCAGAGTTGGGTGGCTCATGACCCCCACATAATAACCTCGGGACCCCCTGGATTAGTAGGATCTGGTTGCCTGGATTTTAACAATTGTAAGGAAAATAAAAGTTTGGAGTTTAAGTAGGTAGATAGTCTTGGCTTTAATGAGACTGTTTGTTTTTTCCCTTGTGTTTTTAATAGTCAAGATGTAAAAGTTAAGAACTTTAGAAAGATAGCCAAGAATTTACATGACTTTCTTTTGACGTTTTTTGGGTTAAACATAAATCATTATAGACAAGGGTTTAGCAACTATTTATTTACAACTTCTGTTCTTGTGTTACAGGGACTCTGGAAACATCAAAGCTGGATTAGAACATCTGGTAAGTTCTCATTTTCTCTTGAACATTTGCATCATCTTTGATATCTGCATTCCAAATGAACACTTTTGAATGAGCTTTGAATACCTTGAATTGAGAAAGTCAGCCATTTCCCAGAGGGTCACCTTACTGTTATTATGTGAAGGCACTTACATTTTCATTTATCTTATGGTTTCAAGGGAATTTTAATTTTTTAAATTACTTTTTTTGATGTAGAGATGAAATAAAATGGACTATAATCCTTGGATTGATGATTGCCTTAATTATAAACAAAAATGGTTTAGTGTTGGATTTTTGGCATATTCTGATCTAAAACCAACAAATTGTGTTTAAAAAAAAAATCAAATATTGCATGCATAAATATGGTATGTTTTAGTAATTTGAAGTCTTTGAAAGAAGTGCACAGCTTTGTTTTTTTCTGTTGTCTTTTCCTTATGAATAATGTATTGATTTAAATTCCATTCAGTGCTACAATATAAAATAATAAAGATGCAAAATATTTTTTGATGTAAGTAAACATATTCAAACCACAAGTGAAAGCGAGACATACACAGCATTAAAAACTAATCAGTTGATCAAAACTGAAAATCCAGTATTACAAGTGCAAAATTCATCAAGATTAGTATATTAACGTCAGTGATCATCAGAACACTAAGCATTTCATCTAAATTGATCATTTTAAGTCATGGGCTGGGTGATGATTACATCTAAATGTTCAATAGTACATTTTCTTCTCTAAATATAGTGTGAGAACTTTTGAGATTTGTCTTCATGTATGTATACAGAAAACGATTTATATTGTTGTACTCTGCCATGAAACATAAAAGGATGTAATTATCGCTGCCGAATGCAAGTAATTTTTAGCAGTTGCTCATAGTTTCCTCATGTATTTTTCACATTCTCGAATGTGGGTAACCATTTAAGAAAGTGTGAGTTTTGTAGAAGCTTGTGTACCATCCTTTTCCTGTGTATTTCCAGGAGAGAGAGGACCTGGACCACGTATGGCACAGTTGTCAAGTGTCTCTTTTCTATTGGTGGGATAAGAACTCCATTCCTACTTGTATTCTGAATCTGCACGTAATTGAACTAGTTGGTTATGTCTAAATATTACAGTAGTTGAGAAATGCATCATGCGGGCTAGTTGAACCTCTTAATTTTTTTTAAATGTTTCATTCCTCCAGTGTTGTCAGGTTGATGTAATCTAATGGGTTCAGAGACCGCTTCTAATGCATTATAAAGATGCTGTTGTCCTGACAGATGACCATGGCTGCTACTTTTTTCTAACTTGGGAATAGTATGATAGCTGAAAATGCAGGTGTGATTTATAATGTCACCTCAAACCATCAGGTTAAGCAAGGAGAGACTGAATGGTTTTCTAGGAGCCTCTGAAAAAAGAGGAATCTGGTTCACTGGCAAAAGGACTGTACTCTAGTATAGTGGTTCTCAACCTTTCCAGACTACTGTGCCCTTTTCAGGAGTCTGATTTGTCTTGTGTAGCCCCTAGTTTCACCTCACTTGAAAACTACTTGCTTACAAAATAAGACATAAAAATACAAAAGTTTCATAACACATTGTTACTGAAAAATTGCTCTTTCTCATTTTTACCATATAATTATAATATAAATCAATTGGAATATAAATGCTGTACTTACATTTCAGTGTATAGTATATAGAGCAGTATAAACAAGTCATTGTCTGTATGAAATTTTAGTTTGTGCTGACTTCTGTAGTGCTTTCTATGTAGCCTGTTGTAAAACTAGGCAAATATCTAGAAAAGTTGATGTACACCTCGGAAGACCTCCGTGTATCCTCAGAGGTATGTGTACTGTTGGTTGAGAACTACTTCTTTAGTGGTTAATTCACTGGAAAGATAATCTCTGGAAGTTCTCAGCACCAAAAGATCATTGGTATAAGTAGATACCATATTTTTTAATAAAAGCTTGTCTTCGTCAGATACATTTATTCTCTTGTGTTTCTATAAAGGAATTGACAAAAGCCTCCATACTTAGTTAGGAACTCTTTTAATAATTTTGGAAAAACAGCTATTGTACATGCATGTGCAAACACAGAAACTGATTTTGCAAGATGTATAGGGATTTGTGTTATGTATTGAAAGCAGGATTCATACTAGAAAGGGTTTTTTACATCCTACATTTATGGTCAGACAACTTCATGCAAGCCTATTTACTTAACCTCCAACAGATGGTAGGCACATTTGCAAGAAATATTAGTCATTTGATTATAGCAAACTCACCCTGCTGTTTTTTTTTAAAGATTATTTCCAAATATCGCTGAGGGAATCACTGCCCATACTTCAAAAAAAACAAACAAAAAACACCTGACATTAAAAAGAGAAGAAAATACTTTGCATTGATTAGACATCAGCATGTCTCATTGGATGGCAGTATAGTAGGTATAGGTTCTGAGATCAACATATGATGTACTTGTATCTGTAGGACGTATTAATCTATCTGAAAAAAAATGTAGTTTCTCTAGATATCTGATTCAATCAAGTGGATTGGGTTTCATCGGATTTACAAAAATATAATAGTCATACTTTGACTAATGTACAGTATTTATTTTTAATTACCTAAATGTATTGAACATATGAAAATACTTGTGCTTTAGTCTAGTCTAGTGTTTTTCAACTAATTAGAGGCATGCAGATGTCCAGTATCGCCCCCATCATGTTATGAATCCTATTCACAGCAATACTTGGACACAGTATGATAACTGTACAAAGGAAGATGAGCCTCTTAACTGCATTTCCTTGCTTTATATAAACTTAGCCTACCAAAGAACATCTGTGTTGTTAACTATTCAGTGACACTCTTCTCTTGTGGCCTGATCCAAAGTCCACTGAATTCAATGGTAGACTTTCCATTGATTTGAATTAGCTTTTGTTCAGACTCTTGGTGATTACGGAACCAATATCCTAGAATGATGAGTAAATGAGTAGGTCACAGTGCTTAAATGAGTTACACCACATGATCCATTGTCTATAGCCAAGTTCTACAATATAACAGCATTTGCTCCAACCCCTCAGACAGACAAATACTTACAAGATCTCTATCATGCATTCTTACAAGTACAATACCCACCTGCTGAAGTGAAAAAACAGATTGACAGAGCCAGAAGAGTACCCAGAAGTCACCTACTACAGGACAGGCCCAACAAAAAAAGTAACAGAACGCCACTAGCCATCACCTTCAACCCCCAACTAAAACCTCTCCAACGCCTCATCAAGGATCTACAACCTATCCTGAAGGACGACCCATCACTCTCACAGATCTTGGGAGACAGGCCAGTCCTTGCTTACAGACAGCCCCCCAATCTGAAGCAAATACTCACCAGCAACCACACAACAGAACCACTAACCCAGGAACCTATCCTTGCAACAAAGCCCGTTGCCAACTCTGTCCACATATCTATTCAGGGGACACCATCGTAGGGCCTAATCACATCAACACACTATCGGAGGCTCGTTCACTTGCGCATCTACCAATGTGATATATGCCATCATGTGCCAGCAGTGCCCCTCTGCCATGTACATTGGTCCAACTGGACAGTCTCTATGTAAAAGAATAAATGGACACAAATCAGATGTCAAGAATTATAACATTCAAAAACCAGTCGGTGTACATTTCAATCTCTTTGGTCACTCGATTACAGACTTGAGAGTGGCTATCCTTCAACAAAAAAGCTTCAAAAACAGACTCCAACGAGAGACTGCTGAATTGGAATTAATTTGCAAACTGGATACAATTAATTTAGGCTTGAATAGAGACTGGGAATGAACGAGTCATTACACAAAGTAAAACTATTTCCCCATGTTATTTCTCCCCCCCACCCAACCCCCCACTGTTCCTCAGACTTGTTAACTGCTGGAAATGGCTCACCTTGATTATCACTATAAAAGGTTTTCTCCTTCCCCCCCGCCCCCCCGCTTCCTGCTGGTAATAGCTCATTTTAAGTAATAACTCTCCTTACCGTGTGTATGATAAAACCCGTTGTTTCATGTTCTGTGTGTGTGTGTGTGTGTGTGTGTGTGTGTGTGTGTGTGTGTGTGTATAAATCTCCCCACTGTATTTTCTATCGAATGCATCCGATGAAGTGAGCTGTAGCTCACGAAAGCTTATGCTCAAATACATTTGTTAGTGTCTAAGGTGCCACAAGTACTCCTTTTCTTTTTGGCTTTCTAATGATCGGTAAAATGGAGATGCTAACTACTTGTGTTATCTAACAATCAGTTGCCACTCTTCACATAAATAGTGATCTTAACCCTAGCACCCTGACTAATTTCCATACTAGCCAATTATATTTTGCTACCTTGAATTCTCCCTCAGTTGTATAAGAGCAGGAATGTTTGAAAGTTTTCTGTTGCAGCTGTTTTTTTAATAGAAAATTGGGTTTTTGATTGAAATAAATCTTTTGTGAGAAATGTCTGTTTTCCACAAAAGAAGAACTTTCTATTGGGGAAAAAAATGGAGTGTACAAAATCTGAAAATATTTTACCTAGAAATGCTGCTGCTGCTGCTATGCTTCATGGGAGTTGTAGTTTGGGTGCTTCATTTTCCTCATTCTCTTGTATGGACTGGGTTCCCTGGCCAGACTACATCTCTCAAGATGCATCATGCTGCAGTTTCAGGAAAAGGGTAGAAACATGGTGTATCATGGGAGATGTAATCTGTCCTGGAAACTCAGGCTTTAGAGGAGAATTGGGATGTGGGACAGCCAAACTGTCCCTGAAGCTCTGTGGTGGTATTTCTGGATAAACATTTTCAAGTTTTGGTGAATAATTTGACCCAAAAAGTCAACATTTTCTGTGGGGATGAGAGGAGGGAACCACATTTTCAGACTAGCTAGGAGGGAACCACATTTTCAGACTAGCTCTGTAAATAAGGTAGTCTTCACTTCCTATTATAAACTGCTATAGAGCTGTGCTGTGCACATAATATGCCAGTACTAAAACATCCTTGGAATTTCTTAACGTTATAAATGACACTTTCTTAACTCAAAAAAGTATTGCAGCCAACTTGGAGTAATTCTTTAGACCTTGTCCCAGCAGATAAACCAGAACTGATCATAGATTTAAAAATGAATGGTATTTTAGGTACAAGTGATCATGACTAAGGCTATGTTTTAGTCAGATATTTTTAGTAAAAGTCATGGACAGGTCACGAACAGTAAACAAAAATTCATGGCCTGTGACCTGTGCATGACTCTTATTATATACTCCTGACTAAAACTTGGGGGATGGCTATGGGGTAGTTGGCCATGGGGGTGACCCAGGGGACATGTCCAGCGGGTGCCATTGGTGCTCGGGTTGGGGGGAGAGGGCTAGGGTAGAGATTGGCAGGGGCTGGGGCAGGTTCCCTACCTGGCTCCTGGGAAGCGGGCACCTCCAGCTCCTAGCTCCACGTGTTGCCTTCGTTCCACCCCAAGCCCTGGTTCTACAATTCCCATTGGCTGGGAACTGCGGCCAATGGGAGCTAAGGGGGCGGTGCTTGCACCTGTGAGCAGAGGCAGCACGTGGAGCTAGGAACTGAGGGAGGGGAGATCCTCTTGGCCTTCTGGGGCGCCCTCCCACCCCTGCTGCTGGGGGGAGAGGGTGGGGAGCCCGAGACTGCCCCAACAGCAGCCAGTGCGACTGGCCAGGGGCTGCCCGAGCTGCTCAGGTGGCTCCCAGCCCGGCTGCACAGGCTGCTGCAGAAGTCACAGAGGTCACGGAATCTGTGACCTCTGTGAGAAACACGGAGCCTTAAGCATGACTTGATCACATTTATAATGTGCAAGCAGAATGAAGTCCAGATCAGTAATAAATATACTTGGTGCTTTAATGGTGCCCAACTTCACAAAGCTAAAAACAATTATGTGTCAAATGAGCTGGGAGGAAGAATTTATTTAGAAAAATGTGAATGATGATTGGAAATAATTTAAGAACACCTTACTAGAGGCTTAGAAAGCCACAATCCTACAATTGAGGAAGAAGGCCAGACTGGTTAAAAACTAACCTGGTTTAGAGTGGAAATGAAGGCAGCTGTAAAAATATATAACAGATGGAAGAAGAGGGAGGTTAATAGAAATGAATATAAATCAGAAGTTAGAAATTGTAGAAAGTTGGTAAGGGAAACAAAGAGATGCAAGACGAAATCTTTGGCAAGTAGAGTTAAGGACAATAAGAAGGAGTTTCTTAAGTATGTTAGGAACAAAAAGAATCCTGACAATGGTGTGGTAGAATTATCAATAATAATCCAAAAAAGGGAGCAGAGTGTACTGTATATTTCTGTTCTGTATTTGGGGGAAAAACAGATGATGTAGTCTGATCATATGGTGATAATACCACTCATTCCATTCCACTAGTCTCTTAGGAGGATGCTAAATAGCAGGTGCTAAAGTTAAACATTTTAAAATCATCAGGTCCAGATAACTTGCATTAAGAGTTTTAAAAGAGCTGTCTGAGAGACTCACTGGACCATTAATGTTCATTTTCAGTAAGTCTTGGGGCACTGGGGAAGTTCCAGAAGACTGAAAGAGAGCCAATGTTTTGCCATTTTTTAAAAAGGGTAAACAGGCCTATGATTACCAGAGTCATCCCGTTAGCTTGACATTGATCCTTAGCAAGATAGTAGAATGGCTGATATGGAACTTGATTAATAAAAAAAATTAGAGGAGGATAATGTAATTAATGCAAATCAATATGGGTTTATGGAAAACAGATCCTGTTAAACTAACTTGCAATCTTTTTTTATTGGATTGCAAGTCGGATAAGGGTAATAGCATTGATGTAATAATTTTTTGTAAGTCATTTGACTTGGTACAGCACAACATTTCAATTAGGAAACTTGAATTATATAAAATTAACAGGGCACACATGGCTGAATTAAAAGCTGGCTAACTGACTGATCTCAAAATGTAATTGTAAACAGGGAATCATCAACAAGTGTTTTTTCCAGTGAGATTCTGTAGGAATTGGTTCTTGGCCCTACGCTATTTAAGATTTTTATCAATGGTCTGGAAGAAAATATAAAATCAGCACTGTTAGAATTTTCAGATGACACAAAAATTGGAGGTAGAGGTAAATAATGAAGATAATAGGATCACTGATCTGGATTGCTTGATAAACTGGGCCCAAGCAAGCAATGTGCATTTTAATACAGCTAAATGTAAAGGTATCCATTTAGGAGCAAATTGTGTAGCTATTCTTACAGGATGTGGGACTCTATCCCGGGAAGTAGTGACTCTGAAAAAGATTTGGGGGTCATGGTGAATATTTAATTGCACATGAATTCCCAGTGTGATGCTGTAGCCAACAAGAGCTAATGTGATCCTGGAATGCATAAACAGGAGAATCTCCAGTAGAAGTAGAGAGGTTATTTTACATTTATTTTTGGCACTGGTGCAGTTGCTGCTGGAATACTGTGTCCCATTCTGGTGCCCACAATTCAAGAAGAAAAGGAGTACTTGTGGCACCTTAGAGACTAACAAATTTATTAGAGCATAAGCTTTCGTGAGCTACAGCTCACTTCTGTAGCTCACGAAAGCTTATGCTCTAATAAATTTGTTAGTCTCTAAGGTGCCACAAGTACTCCTTTTCTTTTTGCGAATACAGACTAACACGGCTGCTACTCTGAAACCTGTGAATTCAAGAAGGATGTTGATAAATTGGAGAGGATTCAGAGAAGAACCATGAGAATGGTTAAAGGATTAGAAAACTTACCTTATAGTGACAGAGTCAAGGATCTCAATTTATTTATTTTAACAAAGAGAAGGTAGAGGGATGACTAGATTACGGTCTATAAATATCTACATGGGGAACAAATATTTTAAAAGGCCTCTTCAACCTAGCAGAAAAAAGTATAATACAATACTATGGCTGGAAGTTGAAACTAGACAAATTTAGACGAGATATAAGGTGTAAATTTTTAATGGCGAGAGTAACTAACCAATGGAACAATTTACCAAGGGTTGTATTGGATTCTCCATCACTGATCATTTTAAAATCAAGATTGGATGCTTTCTAAAAGATACTCTCTAGGAATAATTTTGGGGAAGTTATGTAGTGTGTGCTGTACTGGAAGTCAAATTGGATGATCACAGTGATCTTCTCGCCTTTCAGAGTAGCAGCTGTGTTAGTCTGTATTCGCAAAAAAAAAAGGAGTACTTGTGGCACCTTAGACTAACAAATTTATTTGAGCATAAGCTTTCGTGAGCTACAGCTTACTTAATCGGATGCATCATGTACTCCATTTCTTCTGGCCTTCATATCTATGAATCTATTAATATTATACCCTAAATTCGGCTGGATTTCAGTAGTAGACCCCTGTGTAGCACTGTATTTCAGGTAAAGTTTGTAAAGTCTCTTCAGGATGAAAGGTTTTTTATATACCAGTATGTAAAATAAAAGCTTAAAGTGCTATTTCAGGTTTATGCTACGTGAATACTGGTGAGAGGCAACTAGAACTTGACAAAAATCTCTACACATGAGAGAGAAAAGTATGAGAATATCTGATCAGGGACACAAGTTTAGAACCGCAAAAAAGAGACATCAGGAAAGCTTGAGCAAGATCAGGATAATTTGGGATGGTGTGAAGGAACATTTGGAGCAATATACTTTTATGGGGAAGGAAACACTAGCATAGAAAGTAAAGTTGAGGTGGGAAATGAGCATGAATGTATGCATTTTTAGAAATATTTCTAGGTAACCAAAAAATGGCCAAACTGATGAAGAAAATTGGGTGCTGTGTGGTTCTGGTGATATCATAACCCGTTTAAACTTTGGTCTTGTGATTTATGATGTCAGCAAAACCATCTGAGGTTTTGATATCCTTATAAATCCCTATAATTCATGACTCTCACTTATTCTGCATACAGTTCATGAATTTTTACATACCAGGTGGTTTGCTTACATAAGTTATTTAAAAAGTTTAGTTTGCTATTTGATACAGTAAACACTAAAGTCTTCAACTTGTTTTGTTCACTTATTAGTTCTTTTCCTTAAGATTTTCTTTGTTACAACATAAAAGATATGATATAGAAGTGATTCCTGTTGGAGAGGTTGGTGTAAAAATACATGCACTGTTAACATCTTCCTGACAGGATTATGTTACTTTTTTTTTTTTTTTTGGTTTTGGTTTATAAGAAGTTTGAACAAATTCAGACAATCCTCTGGTGTGATCCCTTTATAAAATTGTCTTAAATTACAATTTACTCTAAACGGTAATTCTTATGTCTTTTAATTCTGAAAATATTCCAGTTAATTTCTACTATGTAGATTGTGTCACACATAAGTATTTATGTAGACACATGCTACATTATAGCTAATGGACTAAATTCTGCCCTTGAATCTGTTTGCATAGCTTCCATTAAAATCAGTGTGTGTGTGTGTGTGTGTGTGTGCGCGCGCGTATGCGCGCGCAACTGAGGGCATTACTGTTATGTCTAGACAAAAAATACCCTCATACTTGTATTGATAGTCTGAAGCTAGTAGCAGTAAAAGGGAGAAAAAAACTGTCCTTGATTAAAAATAGTCTGAAATTATGGTGTATAAACCCTAAAATTCAGCTTTAGATATAGGGGAAATAGAATTTTACATGTATAAAAATATTTTAAAAAACGTGAAAAAGGTTTCTAAAGTAGTTTTTCTCTATGTGGCACATGAATAATCATTTTAGGGATGATCTTCATAACATACTCCCTCTCTTGAAGAATGTAGCAATCCCAAACTAATGCTGATAAAACACTTAACATCGTGCCACACTTCCATGTATGTAAATAATTATTCTTGATTAAAATATGCACACATGTCCAAATCTGAAGACTGGGCATGTTTTTTCCGTCAGCTTCAATTCTGAAGACTCTTTCCTAGTTTTTGAAAAATGCAAATTTTGAATGTGTGTGTAGGGTTGGAGGCTTTATTTTGTTTTCAAAGTAGCATCTGCACAAGAATATGCTTGAGATTATTTACCAAGTAATTGTGGAAGTATAATTTGACTCATTTTTCAAAATAGAGGGACATAAAAATATTAAATGCTTCACTGAAATTCCATATAATCCTTTTTAAATCGCCTAAACTGAAAAAAATATTTAATTTGCTTCATTTTTTTCAGAAAAAAACCCTCTTCTTTCCTCCAAGAGTTAATGTTAAGATTTAGAAAATGCAAAGTTTTTATTTTCATTATGAAGTGATGAATATTAGTGTTAAAATGGAGGTATAATTGCTATCGAACTTAGTTGCTGTTATGGGGACTGATGCAAAGTCAATTTAAATCAATGGGAGTCTTTCCATTGATTTTACCATATATTGATGTTTGGGACTTGCTTTTTTTTTCCCCATCTTATCTGTTGGTGAAATAAACTCTTCTTCCTTCTTTCTGCTGTCCCTCAAGAAAGCCGGCTTCAGGGGTCATACTTGGGGTAGGCAGTCTCTGGGACTTTCTTCCTATCCTGGCTTCAAAATAG